>NW_027360009.1:0-279 GCF_012295235.1 Primulina huaijiensis | reverse complement strand
ATCCAGAAGGGGAGACCCCCACGAATGATCAGATTGATTTTTTTTTCTCTCCACCTAGATATTCACTAACGAGTTCACCCTCACTACTTTTCGCTTCCGCAACCGCTGGATTTTTCTTCATTTGTAAAGACAATGGAAAATTTATGAAATAGACTGGTATTTGGCTATTTGCTACGAAGCTTATTGTTATTTGATTAACAATTCCGGATGTCACTGACGCCGAGGTCTCGGGGTGTGACATTTAAGTGGTATCAGAGCTGCCAGGTTCATAATCCGGCT
>NW_027360008.1:0-421 GCF_012295235.1 Primulina huaijiensis | reverse complement strand
TACTACAATGTGGTTTGTAGTTGGTATTGAACACTAGTTGGTATGGATGTACTGAAATTAGACATGGATTATGTTTGTCGAAATTAAATGGAGATATTACTTGTGTAGGTTTATTTACATTTGTTTTAATATTAAAAAGAAAAAATTTGACCCACATTTTCTAACAAAGATCTAATTAATCCCAAAAAGAATTGAGTAAGAGCCCGGGTCCCCACAACAGGTGGTATCAGAGCGATAGATCCTTTAGACTGAGAAAGAAGAATAGAATGAGCGGGGTAAATTGAGTCTCTTCCTTGCTTTTGTTGTGCTAGCATGATTAATTGCTTTTCCTATTACATGTCGTCTTGTTATTTGAGTTGATTACAGCATGTAATTTCCAAGCCTGAATCAGAACCGATTCTAGATCAGAGGAGGGCTGAGA
>NW_027360007.1:0-755 GCF_012295235.1 Primulina huaijiensis | reverse complement strand
TTCTCTAACCTTCTTCACACCTGTTGAAGCCACTGTTTTAGTTTTCCCAAGGCTTTCCCCCACTTTCTTGCCGTACTTCGCCGCCAATCCGCTTCCCTTCTTCTTCTCCGGTAGAGGATCTGACCCGCCGTTGTCCCACTGATCGGCCCACGAGCCCCCGTCCATTACTGTTAAATTATTTTTTCCTTTACGAAAAGAGATTGAAATAGGAGAATTTGTCAAAGGCAGAGCGTGTTAAATATTTATAGGCCGATTTCTGAAGATTTGGTGCGGATTTTATTTTATTTTCATTTAATCAAAGAATCAATATAGTAATATCACGTTATTATATCGGGTTTTCATCCATTATTTTTAAATTTTGATTTTTATGTAATAATTTTTATTTTTAAAATTTTAATCTTATTTTTTGAAATCTCGAAGTCACAAAAAAAATAATGATTTGATATCAATAAATATTCATATGATACTAACAATTACTTAATAATCGAATTTTTGTGTTCCTGAAAATACGAGTAAAAAACTTGTGTGAGACGGTATCACGGGTCGTATTTTGTGAGACGGATCTCTTAATTCGGTCATCCATGAAAAAATATTACTTTTTATGCTAAGAGTATTACTTTTTATTGTGAATATCGGTAGGATTGACCGTCTCATAGATAAAGATTCGTGAAACTGTCTCACAAAAGACCTAACTACTCCAAAAACTTTATCGTAAAAATATCAGTAGAATATAGCCCTATAGATATCGGTAGACA
>NW_027360006.1:0-2473 GCF_012295235.1 Primulina huaijiensis | reverse complement strand
TTTTTTGCATAGAACACAAGTCTTATCGGTGATGTAGCACTGTCGATCTCTGGACATCAACTTACCATGAGCAAACAGCCATAAGCAGAACCGGTGTTTTGGCAAGATGCATGATTTCCATAGGATCGGCTTCCACGGCCAATTTCCATCGAAAGGAGCAAAGAAAGAATATGCAAGAGATAAACCACATGTTGTGGTGAACAGTTTTCCAAGCAAACTACTGCTGATTGAGTAGATCCCCGTCGTGCTAATATTTCATCCCGGATGATTAGTAGCTGTTTAACAAAAAGGGAATCATCTTTCCGCCATTTCCAATTCCAAATAACTCCAAAATGACTATAACGATGCGTAATCCACTTCACCCATAAGCAATCTGCGTTGGCATGTATTTTCCATAGCGTTTTCGCAATTAGTGTTTTGTTCCAAGCTCGTAAGTCCTTCAAGCCAAGATATGGGTGGGTGTTTAGTCGGCCAAACAAATTTACGACATAAAGCATATATCCCATCGATAACATTGGATGGAACTGGAAGAATCGAAAGCCAATAGCATTCCATCCCTTGAAGGACCGATCTGATAGCTCAATTTTACTTGCATAAAAGACTGATTGTCTTGGCCAAGAATTGATTTTAGCAGCAATCGCATCAACAAGTACACTGAAGTCTGCTGTCTTGAGCTTCGTGGGAGAAATCGGGATACCCAAATATTGAAAAATCATGTTAACTTGTTGGAACCTGCAAATTGTAGAAGTCCCTTTTGGCCATAAATAAAACCATTGTAAAGGCCATTCATCGATAAAGAATAAGATGTCGTTGAGATGCACTCCATAATCCAACCCACAAACTTTCCCGGGAGATTCAGTGCCATCAATGTTTCCCTCAAAAAGTCCCAGTTGACTGTGTCCATTTAACTGGGGTCGTTTGCGAGCATATTTCCTCAGGAGTTCTTGTGCAAGATGTATATTATCAGTAATGGAACGGCCTGCATGTGCACTATCCACAACAATTCCAATGACTTTCCTCAACCTGTTAACCAACACCTTCGAAATAATCTTATAAACAACGGTACAGCAAGAGATAGGGCGATAGTCATGTACCGAATTTGCCATTGTTGTTTTGGGCACAAGCGCTAATATAGTCATGCATCCAACGAGGATTAACCATAACTCTGTCCAATTTATTACAAACTTTGGGGCTCATCCAGGTGAAAAAGCACCCCAAAGATCGGAGATCCACCAAATCCAAGCGACCCACACAATCCACAAAATCCTTAACATCATAGTTCCTAACCGCTAAGCCTCCCTGTTTCTAATTTGGAGAACGCCATGAATTGAAGTCACCCAGCAAGATCCAAGGCTTATTAATAGACTTCCCGAAGCTCTTAAGATTAGACCATAGTGGTCTTCTTCCCACAATATCGTTAAGGCCGTAAATGAACGAAGCACAAAATTCAGTACTATTTCTAAGACACAGCAACCGCAAATGAATGTACTGTTCTCCCATATCTAATACAGTAATATCAAAGGTTAAAGGGTTCCATAAGACAAGGATACGACCTTTACTGCTGTATGAAAAATTATTGATGGAATACATATCCGTGAATCGAGTCCTCATCAAGTTTCCTAGTTTTTTTTCATCGAATTTGGATTCCAAAATGCCAAAAACATCAATCTTATGTGTACCCACAAGAGCCTGAACATTCTTCTGTTTTAGAAGCTTGTGAAGGCCCCTAATATTCCAACAAGCAAGTTTCATTGAGAAACAGAGGAAATTTTGGGTGGCCAAAGAACCTGTCGTTCGTATTCTGGTTGTTGACATTTATATATTCCGTGTCACAAGAGCTAGTATCCTCCATATCATTAAAGAATTTGCCCATGATTAGTGACGTTTGGGCATACCTTTCCTATTAGTGGGAGACCTTGTCATGTCTAACAATGTTCTATTCCTTCTTTCAGGAACATCATTTTGCTAATGTGTGTAAGGAATGGTCAATTGTCTAATTATGCCTTTTTCATTACATAGATCCTTGAATTGATCAGACAGATATTCACAGCCTCTGTCAGTTCTCAAGGCCTTTATTGTCTTATTCATTTGATTTTCTACTTTATTTACGTAATGTCTAAAACATTCCAATGCTTCGGATTTATGTGAAATCAAATAGACATGACCATAACGAGTGAAATCATCTATAAATATAATGAAGTAAGAAGCTCCATGTCTAGCCTTCACATTCATTGGATCACATATGTCTGAATGAATCAATTGCAATGGAAATTCTGCCTTAATTGCTTTTTCAAATGGATTTCGTGTCATTTTACCAGCAAGACAGTGTTCACAATCCAACAAATCAAGTTTAGACAGAGAACCTAAAAGTCCTGCTTTGATTAGTCGATCCGTCATGTCTTTTCCAGTGTGACCTAGTCTAGCATGACAAGTGTAAGCATCCACATTTGCATTACTAGATGAACAAACATTT
>NW_027360005.1:0-292 GCF_012295235.1 Primulina huaijiensis | reverse complement strand
CAAAAATCCATGCTTCCGCTGCGCTACTCTGATAAAACTTAAGTTTTAGAATGTCCTCACGTCTACTAAATCCCAGTTAATTTTTCTTTCTAAATCCTCATTTTGCAATCCCAACTTAAAGAGACCCATAATGACTTAGTATTATTACTATTATAACCTCGAATTTCAATTTTTCTTACAATTCCCAATTAACAGATGGATGACAATACTTATCGCATATTATTTTTCTTATTTTATACCCAAAATATTATCAACTTATCATATTTCAACCTTAAAATCCCAAACGCATCCG
>NW_027360004.1:0-1580 GCF_012295235.1 Primulina huaijiensis | reverse complement strand
AGTTATTGACAGTCCTTTTCAGTGTTCTCAGAGCCCCAGAATGGCCCGCAATCGGTGATGAATGAAATTCTTCCAATAATGTTCAAACCCATGGCGATTTACTTGGGATTACGAATCGTCCTTTAAATAGTAAAAACCATTTACCATCTGGTAATGTATAGGGGGTGTTTTCCCTTGCAGAATCTGGTGTTTGATACTTTGTAAATCCAAATTTTGCTCCACAGCCTTTTTTATTTCATCAATATCTACCCAAAATGGCATTGACAGATTTTTTAGTTCAACTACCTCCCTGGACAAAGCATCGGCAGCCCCATTTTTCTTCTCCAGCCTTGTACATGATTTCGAAGTCGTACCCCATTAATTTAGACAACCAATGCTGCTGGTCCGGTTTTGATATCCGCTGATGTAAATAGTTTTTTTAAATATTTATGGTCTGTCATCACAACAAATCTTCTCCCCAACAAATACGGTCTCCAGTGTTGAAATGCCATAACTAAAGCCATCAACTCTCTCTCATAGGTGGACTTTTAAAGTGCCGGATCCGATAGAGCCTTGCTGAAATAAGCTATAGGTTGTTTTTTCTTGCATCAAAACAGCCCCCACCCCTGTTCCTGAAGCATCACATTCAACGACAATTTCTCTGTTAAAATCCGGCATACGCAGCACCAGTGCTGATATTGAAGCCTTCTTTAATAATTCAAATGCTCTTGGACCTTGTCATTCCAGCAAAAATTGTTTCTTTTTAGCTGCTCGGTCAAAGGTTTGGTGATTTTGCCATAATCTTTGATAAACTTCCTGTAATAACTCGTCAGCCCCAGAAAACCCCGAATTCCTTTTGTGTTCCGAGGCAGCGGCCACAGTTTTACACAATCAACCTTCCTCGGATCCATGATTATTTTACTGTTGCTCACAATATGTCCCAGATACTGTATCTGAGCGAGGTCGAACTGGCATTTCTTTTTGTTCAACTTTAACTGATGGTGCATTAGAATTCCCCTCTCACCGATATTTCTAGGTCCCAGTTGTGTGTAAGGCTTGGGCCTAGCTTTTCCAGAATCTGTTAGTTGGGCCCGATTGGCCCACTTGCTGGAAAACCCTCCTCTAAGATCTGCTTTGCATCCCAGCATACTTTGGGAATACGTTCGGCCCACAAAATCACCATACAGCTCTTCTTCCATCGGCCCCAAGATGGTGCGCAGATTGTGGGTTTTGATCCCCCGCTTCCCGCAGGCCACTCATAAAGTAACCCATGCATTGTTCTTCCGGTAAATCCCCGATCAGAATTTCAAACTANAACCCAGGTATGTCAATCCTTTTAATGAGTTGCCTGAGTTCATCCGCGTCTTCCAGATGCACCCTCCTCTCCTCTGTTTTGTTTTCCTTGTGGAAATTCCAGATGCAATTCTTTGTCATGCATCTGCATTTCCTCCCTATTCTCAAGCTGTGCTTTTAGCAGCTGCTCTACCGTCGCTTTAAAATCCAGAAATTCGTTCATTGTCTTGGTGAGAGTTTTCACATTATCTTGAATATCAGCTATCGATTTCTCTATTGCTTCCATTCTTGCATCTGAACGTGTGATG
>NW_027360003.1:0-12128 GCF_012295235.1 Primulina huaijiensis | reverse complement strand
CAGATGACTAGGATCTGCTTGGAAACTTAAGGATCTGGACCAGACAACATTGTAGTTTCCACATTTTGCTATAATTAAAACATAGGTCGGCTAAGTTGAACCATAAAACTACACGCAAATGCTAAAAGAGTTACAGACTCATACGCCATTGACATCACAATAACAAAAGGTAAGACTGTTGTGTGTAATTTCATAAAAGGAAAAAAAATACAATGCAACCATATTAAAATGGCAGGGTGCTGTCAGTTCCACCCTTTTCATTGGATAAACTAGATCCATATAAAAGCCAAATCGATCAGATCTGATTATTTTCCCATACAAAAGCTTACCAATGAGGATCAGACAAACTGCACTTCCTAACCCAATAACAAGAGTTCATCTAATACTGAGAATACATACAGCCTTCAAGAGACTCCACAGGAGCAACTCATCCGAACATAATATCTCTCAAGGCCATTATCTGAGGTTCGAGTCCCAAGCATATTAACAAGAATATAGGTCCTTGTCTTAAGTTTCAAACAGTGACTGGTAGTGCATATGTACAACTAAATAATCAGCAAACAGGTAGTCCAGATGATACATAAAGCCATGACAGTCAATAAATTCAAGAGTGTTCCTTTACAAGAGAACAAAGTTGCTAGAGAAATGAAAATTTGAAATGATTAAGGGCAAGGAACCTATATTAACATCTGAAACAAAGGGCACGTATGGCGTGAACCTTCAACTCAAGAAGGATTAACAAAGGATCCAAAAACAGACCAAAGGCCAAAATATCATAAAGACACCAAAATGTCAAGTCTTAGAAAAAATACAAGAACCGGAATAAAAAGTAATACTCCGAACCTTTTGGCAGCCTCCGATTCTCACTGACCGGAATTTAGATAATAAAAAAAATAATCAAAAGAGTGAAATAAAAGAGTGGTGTTTTATACCTCTTGGTAGTCTCCAACTAAAGAATAGGTTGCGCGCTTGCTCACCAGTGACTCTCCCATCTCTGTCAGTGTCTACATTCAAAAATAATTTTACATACTTTTGAATGTTAGCACGTGTCATTTTCGGCCAAGAGATCTGGGACAGCTCGGATGTAGAAGTTCCCACACCAGCTGGGACTCCAGATGACAAGACTGAGGAAGTTACTCCAGTGGGAACCTGATGATTGGGTTTTGACAGAGAAGGTGTCTGCGGAGCCTGACCGCCAGTAGATGGTTTAGTGAGAGTGCTCTGTAAGGCTTCAAATGGATCCGGTTTCATCGAAGGCTGAGAAATGGAAGTCGCAGGAACAATTGCAGACGAGGTAGGAATAATACTCACAGAACTTTGTGGTGTGGAGGAAACCTGCGGAGGTGAAGATTGGTTGCTAGAGAACACATCCCCTCCAAACATTGGGTCCATCATAGATCCATTTCCTGAACCAACTATCGCTTTAGGATCTTTAACAGTTGTTGAGGAAAATGTAGAAATTAGATTTGGAGCTCCTAGAGGAATGGATGGACTAGTTCCTCTGTATAAGACCTGTGATACCGGTCCACTGGAAGCTGCTCCAGTTTTACCACCTAGCCAATCATTGTTTGAGTATGGAAGACCAGAACCCAACATGCTACCACCAGTAGAAATATTTGGGGTACCAGCACCCTGTGGTGGATGTGTCACAGGAGCAGCAGGCATTGATAAAGGAGGTCGTATTGACAGGTTACTTTGATCAGGGAAAAACTGCTGGTTCATATTTGTGCTAGAAGGTGCCTGTCCAAACTGTTGGTTTCCTGTACTTGAAGGTTGTAACTGTCCACCATGTAGGTTCATACTTGTGCTTGAAGGTTGTGCCTGCCCCAATGGCATGCTCATACCTGGCTGTACCTGCCTAAACTGCTGGTTCCTGCCATGACTTGAAGGTGTCAGTCCAAACTGCGGGTTCATGCCAGCAGTTAAAGGTGCCTGTCCAAACTGCTGGTTGGCACTGGTACTCGACGGAGCCAGCTCTCTGAGTCCAAAGTTTTGAGAAGATTGTAGCGGAGGTGCACCCACCTGCGGAGAAGGTACAGAAGCCGCTGGTTTTGATGGTGGCACAGGTGTGGCTGCAAGGTTTATCCGCGGAGCTGGGATTTTGGCAGAAGCAGGGCCAAACAATGCTGCTTTCACAATCTCTGGGGTCAATTCTCGCTTGCTTTGAGCTACTGTTACAAGTTTAAGTGCATTATAAAATTCAGGACGGCTGAGGTAACCAATGTGATTTTGGTCAGCATGCATCCATATCTGCAACAAAAATAAACTATCAGATGTATATCTAAAGAGCAGTTTTTGTTGACAAAATTTTCTGATGCAAATACTTAATAAATAGCTTGTGATGATCACACCATACAATCTCTGTTATCAATTAACAGAGGTCCAAACATGAAGAAGATTATCAAAACTGTTGAGCTCAATCCATCCCACAAGAAAATAATTCTAAAGACCATGAAGCAGGCTGTACCCTTAGATGGAATTAACACAAAAAACAAGAGTGATAGTGCAGATGTTTTGATGTTTGAAGTTAGCTATTGTCACAAATCACAATATATATTCAACAGGTTACTTTCCGTTCTTTCGAAATCAAAGGTAAGTAAAGAGGCAGGTGGTGAATATAAGCCCTCCGAGTAACCCCAATGTCAGCGTAGTTCGATATTTATGAGCTTTGATTATAAATGACTGTTCACTTTGATGGAGATCTGCTCCATCATTGAAGCTTGTTTAGATAAAGATTTATTGACAAGCTTCATATATACAGCTTACATAATCTATATGATTTTCGTAATCAAAATATCGTTTTCCAATTAGAAGAGACCTAATAAAATTCAAGTACTAATTTCTCAAGAATTAGGCAGGTTGAAGATTATGCCCCACTTGAATCCAAAAATCAGCTAGATCGGGTCACTTCTTGTTCAACTCTTTCTAATTCAAACAAACACCAAAACCTACGATCATTTAGCACAATACTAACACTTTCCATCTCTAAAGAGCAAAAAAACGACACGGAAAATCACACATAACGGCGAATCCAATGAGCCAACAAACAATCCAGGAATCAAATAAAAAATCTCGTAAGAAACCAACCTGAGCAAGGACTTCTTTGGGTAAATTGGATCCCTGGAAGAAACTAACAGCTTCAGCTCCGCTGATTCTTCCATCCCGATCCAAATCTGCCCTTTGGAAATACGCCTCGAATTGTTCCATATTAACTACAGCTGCCATTTTTCGATCCTTTGCATCACCTCGTTAGCATTTCAGACGAAATCGAACAAGAAACTACTGAAAAATCCTGTTCCTTTTCAATCAGTGATGATGAAAAGGCATTGGAATTGTCCGATGGGCACACAGCGGAAAAAGAAATAATGCTGGTATAGCAACTCGATCCTCCGTTTTTAACAAATTATGATTTGGCCCCTGGCTTATGCCGTTAAATATGCCATATGTTTTTAAGCGACTTTTACTAATTTTTATTTATTTCTAAAAACCGATAAAAGAAAATTTACCAACAAAAATGAAGTTAAATTATCTCAACAAAAATGAAGTTAAATTAATTAAATCCAAAAGAAGATATATTTGGACGAATCACATACATTTGATAGTGTGCATCAAAGATAGTTTTTGACGAGATTATATTATATTAGTAAAAACTTGTGTGAGACGGTTTCACGGGTCGTATTTTGTGAGACAGATCTATTATTTGTGTCATTCATGAAAAAGTATTATTTTTTATGCTAAGACTATTACTTTTTATTGTGAATATCGGTAGGGTTGACCCGTCTCACAGATAAAGATTCGTGAAACCGTCTCACAAAAGACCTACTCTATTATATTATTTGCTCTCATGTGAAAACCCAACTAGGCAACTTTACATTTTAAGAAATTTTGATTATGGGTGTACATATTTTAGATGAGGATATCTTGTTATACTTTTGGAATACAATATTTAATTAAGAGGATTGAGTTATGCATGGACATGCATATTTTCGAAATTCTACTAGAATGTATGCCTAGATATTGTGATGCATGGATACATGGAAACTTACAAGGAAAGGTGGAAGCAAATCATCAAAATTGTGCACAAAATCCCTACACCTAGTCACCATTATTTCGAAATTATGAAGGTGAATGAGATCAAGAAATAAATCTCTTAACTTTGGTAGCTGAATTTTTCAAGAATGGCAAGGATATTTGGAGTCAAACATTGTGAGATTTGAGGCAATTTTGGCATTATTTAGCCACCATATTTAGCTACATCCTCCTCCCCTATAGATAATGCATCAACCCTAGCCATGCTCACACCATAAATTCGAGACCCTCTAGCTGCAATATTTCGAAAATTCTAGCAACTTGTCCTAGCCGAAACTCTGCCCGTAAATTGTCCCGAAGTTAGCCTAAATATCGAAGCCGAAGCGCCGTCCGAGCAGGAAACAAGAAGCGACCGATTTTCGAAGCCAAGCATCCACGTTTTTAGCATTCTCAAACACTGTAAGTGGGCTGTTTTAAATATTAAAATCTCGGTTTTATACATACGAAATTTTCGGTTTTGGTTTTAAAATTCGGTCGAGCTCCGTCTCCCGTCTATTCGTTTCTATGAAATTTTGATACGTTATGTTTTGACATTGTGAGAATTCCCTGAAAATGGGTGGAATTCCAACATATGGCCCTTCACGGTGGGATAGAACCGTTTTATGGCCTCGCCCCCTTAGAGGATTAAAACTTAGGGACTGACGTCAGTAAACAGTTGAAAGGTGAAAAATCGCAGTATTATTATGTTATGGATATGATGTTACGATTAAGAAAAGCATGCTGCATTTATATGTTATGTTTTCGAAAATGTTATAAAATTTTATGTTGTGTTCAAAATTCTCCCATTTACTGAGTATTTCCCAAAATACTCATCCCCTTACTCTCCCCTCCCAGATAAGTCTGAAGAACAGGTTGAGATGAAGAATCCGAGCAGTTCTGGGGATGGTGAATCTCAAGAATTAGATTAAGTTTAAGTTAGTAATAATATGCAGTTTTACGTTTTCGCATTTATTCCGGTTGTTTAGAAATTTTTGGTTGTAAAAGACAATGTTTATTTCGTTGAAATTATGATATATAAACTGGTTCGGTTTATACTATGCTACAAAAGACTTGTTGTTTCGATCGTGTGATTGTTAAACAACGCCGGTGTCAACCCCGGTCTCGGGGCGTGACATCTCACGTATCAGACTTGTTTGTTTTTCACAAATATAATATTATAAAAATAAAATAAAAATTAATACTAAATATAGAAATTAAACTATATATTCGAGAAAAAAGAAAAAAATATATGAATTTCATATATTTTAGATGAGGACGGAATGTATTTTCAAGCGGTTTTTTTTTCATGAGACTTTATTACAAAAAACTTACTTATGAACCTATCATATCTTCCATTGGCCTTACAATCCTATTTTTAGGTCAAAATAATATTGACAAAAAAATGCATGTTAAATACTTGATTATTCGTTCAGATGAATTGGTTTTCAGTAACATTTTTTATGTAATCTTTTTCTTTTTTCTTTCTCAAGATTCATATATATTAGGAAAAAGTTTTAATTGCAATTATGTCCTTATTTTATTATTTTTCTTGGAATTTTTTATGAATAGAATGACTCACAAACTTCTTAAAACAAAAAGTATGATAATAGATTAAAAAATAATAATCTATATATATTGTAAAGCCACTACAAAATTTGAAAATTACTTCACCATTTAATCAATATCAGTGTACAAGAAAAATGGGAAACAATCAAGAATATAACTGAAAATGACTAAAAACATGTTTAAAAAACCAAGGAAGTATTTGATCCGGGAAAAGAAAATAAAATATGCTGATACAACCGTACCGAATAACAATTCTTGATTATTTGTTTGAATAAATATTTTGTGAGATAATATCATGAATTTACATATGTTAAATGAGTTGACCCAGTTCATATTTACATTAAAAAAATATTACTTTTTCATGCATAGGGTCGGGTCAACCGGATACTCGTTTCACAAAATTGAACCGTAAATCAATCTCACAAGAGTTTTTGTGTTTGTCAGTTACATAAATATAATGGCACCGAGAATTTTATTCAACTTCACGATGCTAAATAAAAATAAATTACACTCTAATGTCTTATATATATTCTGAGTCTAATTAAATCACGATTTTTTCAATAATATAATTCAAGGTATGCTCTGTCTAAATAAATTTAATAAACGATCAGCCCCTTCACTGCCATACGAACAAAGCAATGCACATTTTCTCTTCTTCTGACGATGTAATAATCTTGATTCACTGGGGAAGGATTATTTATGCCTATTTGTTATGGTAAATGGAAAAACTAATTGATTCTCTTTAATCTATTTCAATTGTAAATATTAATGCATGATACTAAATGGTTGATCATAGAGTGTGCAATGATAGTTTATCTATGTGTATTTTGTGCAAACAAACTTTATTGTAGATTTATACAAGAAAAAATTATTTTTAAAATGGATGTAAATTAACTAATCAAGATTTAATACCGACGTCATCGTTTCTTAGCTTAATTATCTCAATCCAAGAGTTATAAAAATGTGATTTTTTTTTATTATACTCGTGTTATTTCACTAGTAATCGTTGCACGCATGATACAAGTCCAGAAATTGTAAAAATACATTTGATAGAGTTATTAAAAACTAGAGAACTACAATATAATCGATAGTGATCTTTGGTGAAAATTATTCGTTTTTAGATGATTTTAAATGAGAAGAAGAAGATAGATTATTATTGTTTTGAAAGATTTCTGGATTGTGTTTATGGAAAATTTGAGAAAAGCTTGCAAAAAAAGTAAAAATAAGTGCAAGAAGGAAAAAAAACCGAAGTAAAGGTATTTTCGAAACATTGAAAAAAAAAGCATAAAAAGCAATTACTATAGGTATTATTAATTTTTTTTTTAAGAAGAAGCATTATTTTATGTATATTAAATAAAGAGATTTGTAACATTCTTTAGATTATTTTCTCATTATTGGCGTTGGCTAGCTTTGGGACAATATTTATTATGTGAAAGAAGAAGGACCCATTCACTCAACAAACCGTTTTTTCTTGATAAATAATTGGAATTCACCTCAATGATTTAAAAAAATAATTCATTAGGATTTGAAAATCATTTTCAGGTTGATTTACCCAACAAACTAATGAATTTGTTACCATAAATTTGAAATCTTTAGCTCCAAATACAGTCTTGAATTTTTTTAATCCAAACAAATTAAAGAATTTAAAATCCATGAATCCAAGTACGACATAATATCCGGACTCAATTTAAACGTAGTTATAAGTTAAATTATCCTTAAGATGAATTGTTGTTCATTGCGTATTTGTCCTATCGATCCCATCTTTTTCCGTAACAACCAGTTATATGTAAAAGAGATGGCAAAATATACTCATAACAGAGTTAATTATGTTTAAATTCACCATAAATTCGCAGGTACTAAGTGATTAGACTGCACTAATTTAATAACGGAGACATAACTTCTAGATTTAATTACTTGTTAATTGTTAATTAACTAACAATTTACTCTTGACGGTGGTTTATGAGAGTGGGGTCTAATATAATTCTAATAAAAAAATGTAAAAGGGAGAATTTTATGCAATTTTATATTTTTTAAAAAGTTTGCCCTCAAATATTCATTATGGTCCTATCTTTGTGGGCATGTTAATTGGATTAATGTGTGCATAATTAGATTTCTCTTTTGCTTAAAAAAGAAAGAAAAAAAATTATAGATTTTGTGCAATTAATATTTACTAGGTTTAATTTAATTTCCAAAAAAGTATATATAGATAGAGTTTTGATATGGTGTTCATCTATCGTGTTCATTAATAAGTTGTCACTTATATATTGAATGTAATGAAGCATATTTAAATTATATATTTAATAGATGCGTTACACTTCATTGATGGACACAGATGTGAACACAGTGAGTGGACAACACATCAAAATTAATTTGGTTTTTATTCATAAAAATTTACGATTAATACAAAAATTATTAAAACTAAGCCTCATACTATCAATATCAAACAAACGAGTTTCATCATCATAAAAAATATCAAACAGATAAACATAAAAACTCATGCGAGACTCGATTTAAGAAAAATATATTATGTTTTATACTAAAAATATTATTTTTATTTTAAATATAGATCGAATTGATTCAAGAAATATACTCACAGATAAAAGAGATAAAATGTTAGGTAATATCATGCTGATATATTATAACCTCAAAAATCATATATAAGGACTATAAAGGAATACAAGCAATTTGAAAAGTGCAAGGCATCATATTTAAGTTTCTAAAATTTCAAGATTAGGCATGTAAATTGCATGTTTAATATAAATTTAAGCTTATTATAATTTTAATTATTTTTAGTCAAACAAGAGGTCAAACGATAGAAATACCATAAATTTAAATAAAGTTTCAAGTCTTAAAAAACATAAAGTTGTGTAATTATAATGATTAATAGTTTTCTACTCTATTAAAAATAAACTATTTATCAAGTAGTATGTAGCAGTATTATTAAATAAATATTCATGACTTTTTAGTTGATGTTTATATATTTTTGTAAAAACTTTATCATTAAAAAAAACGTAAACTTCATATCATGAATTGAGGTTGAAACTAAAAACAATGATCAAACTTATTTACAAGTTATTATTATTTGAGAACATTAATGATAAGAGTCCACGTCAACCTCAAGGTTAAACTATTTAAGCTTAAACACGATATGATTAAGCGTGTTTGAAAACTTAAAACGCGATATACAGAACGCTAATAGGGAAGGCGTGGAGCCTGCGAGAGACCCCACATAGAGCTGAGAACCAGCGCTCGTCGTTTCCGTTCTCACGTACGAAACTCTCACGTTTTATAATTTCTCAACAAAATAAATAAATAAAAATCGTACGAAAAAGTAAGCACCCAGTCCCCAAGGCGAAAGCAACGGGTAAGGGAAGGCGGCGGCGGCGGCAATGGAGGTGAAGCGTAGGAAGAAGGGCCGCCCCTCCAAAACCCCTCATCTCTCTTCCCCTCCAAAACCCATTATTCAAGACTCCGGCCCCGCACACAGCCGTCGATCCACGCGCCATAACCCTAATTTCAGTAATTTCGATGAATCAGACGAAGATGATGAGAGGAAGGAGAAAAAGGTGAAGCTTGTCGTTCGTTTGCCTCAATCTGGTGACAAGATTGGACGGAAAAACCAACTGGATTCTACTGAGTGCGATTCAGGATCCGGCTCTGGGTTGGGGCCAGGTTCTGATTCAGACCCGGAATCGGAGGAGCCAGAGGGAAATGGGAAGAAACGCAGGATCAATGCCGTTGATGGCGGATCTACCGTTGCCGTTTCTGACCAGGTGAGTAAATTTGGATTTATTGGAAAATTTGTGGTAGTTGATTTCGATTTCGATTTGGGTTTTCTGAGATTTTTCTTTAAAACTCCTCTTGTTTTGGTGAGTAATTGAAAGCTTAGATTTTTTATTTTTATTTTTATCTACTCCAACAGTTCAAAATTTTCTTCATCAGTTCCTCAACCGTTGATACTTTTTTGTAAATAATAAATTTTCTATTTTTGGGATTTTGAATGCAGAATAAAATCGTTTGTTTTTTGAACTAGTGGGTGGGATTTGGAATGCAGAATAAAATCGTTTGTTTTTTGAACTAGTGGGTGGGATTTGAAGGGACTTTTGGGATTTCGCGCGAAAGAAATCGTTAACGTTTCTTTTAAGGATTTATTCGGGTGGTGGCAACACTGACTTCCAAAGATCTGCAATAGAAATACTATTTATTTTGACCAGTCAAATTTATCTTTGCTTTTGCTCAACTTAATTTTTTTTTATTTTGTTTGCTTTTATTTTCTCGTAATGACATCTGGGTTTTCATGAATTATTTCAACTCTTTCTTGTTTCTATATTATTTTCTTGTTTTTTTATTTCTTTTGTATATGGGTTTCTTCATTTTTTTCCTCTATATATGTATAATAGATATTACTTGTATTTAATCTAGTTGACTTTTATTTTATGTAGACCATCCTTCAACTGAAATAATTATTATATACTCATCATTCTTGATAAAAAAAAAACTTCAGATTTGTCCTTACGTTGATAAATACGTGGAGGATTTTTTTCTTTTGTACTTGCTGATGCAGCTGTTACATTGACTGTGTATTTACTGCCTTTATTCATTCTGCCTCTTATTTGTTCTCAATGATTTCTATTAAAAAAATTGCCTAATTTACGGGCATGTCTAGTGTGATCAAAATAACGATGGTTCCGTTAATTTTTGCAGGGAAAAAAGTTTGTGAAAGCGACCGACAATCCAAATGGTTCTTTTGATTGCCCTTCTTTATTTTGGAATTTAAAACATTCTTCTAAAGTCTAAATATTAACACGGAGAATTGGGATTTTATTTTTTGATGTGATTGTGATGATTGTATTTAATTTTATGGGGACAGGGTGGCCGTTGGAGTCAGTTTCCGTAACACCTTTGCCAGACAAAAAGTTGTTGGTCTTTATTCTTCAGAGGCTTCAAAAGTATGTTTTTTGTGTTATTATTCTTTTTTAGATATTTATTATTTATATTTGTCAACATCGTACTATTCCATTTTGGGTATTCCAGTTCTCGTTTCTCAGTGTTGTCTTTATTGGATGATTGTAATGTAGGAAGGACACTCGTGGGGCATTCTCAGAGCCTGTGGATCCCGATGAGGTGCTGACATTTTCTTTACTGATGACACGCCATCCTATATTATGTGCAGCTAATGCCGATTTAATTTTGTTGCAGCTACCCGACTACCATGAGATAATAAAGCAGCCTATGGATTTTGGGACTGTGAACAAGAAACTTGATAGCGGAGCTTATAGAAGCTTGGAAGAACTGGAGGTTGGTTTCCTGATCTAATTATCCAAGCTGATTCTCTCAGCTTACAGCGGTTTTCTTTTAGAGAGATGATTATTATTCTGTTCTGGTGGTTTTCAAGTTTGTGGAATAGGGGAAGGTGTTGAGATTTTCCAATGATGCCTGTGCACTTAGTTAACATCTCATATGTCTCCTTCTTTTCCTGTAAGGGTATTACTATTATGTTTAAACATATCCTGGACTATTTTTTACTCAAGACAGTAACCTCTTCCCTATATTACTTGGTAATGGGTTGAAGAGATAGCCTAAGGCAGTATTTTGCATTGAGCTTTGGGCTTCTTTAGTCATTCTGTGGGTATTATGGTTTGAATAATCTGTTAGATTTAAAAAAAAAAATCTGAAGATGGTTCAAGTCTAACTATTATTCTTAAGTTAGATGACATCTGTTTTTCGTGAAATATTTAGTCGAAGAAGCTGGAGCGCTAATGTATTCTGCATTGGACTTGAACACAGAAAAAGCATGCCTGTTTGGCGACCATTAATTTTGTAAAATACATATTAACTTCGTTTGCTACACAAGCTATAACAAAAAGAAAATTACTCGCAGTTCTTCGTGGATGATATCCTGAACTTACTTGTTTATAAAGTGTCACTCATCACTCAGAACTAAAACAATGTAAACAAGACGAGTATTTTTTATGTCATATCTTTCCTGTGATCATTTGCTTGAGTTCTTGCCGATGAACTTAAGGAATTGTTCAAAGATTTTTCCTCTTCATTAATGTCTTTTTTCCTTCAAGATTTTGTCCTAGTATGCTAATAGTGTTGTTTTTTTAAAAATAGAGCAAACACTGATATAAGCATGAATTTTCCTCACTTGTGATTCCAGGCAGATGTGCTTTTGATATGTTCAAATGCCATGACATACAACCCTCCAGACAGCATCTATTATCGGCAGGTTTGTGAATACTCACATACTTTGATTCTCTCTGTTCGTGGCATCCAGCTGAATAATTTGTCATGCTAGGCACGATCTATCCAAGATCTTGCTATGAGAGACTTTGAAAATCTCAGGCATGAGGGTGATGATGGTCGACCACAGCCCAAGGTTGTGCGAAGGGGTAGACCCCCAGGAAAGAACCCAAAGAAAACTGTTGAAACATCTCCAAAAGATTGTGTTGGTCCTGAGATTTCTTCAGGTGCAACTCTTGCTAGTGGAG
>NW_027360002.1:0-321 GCF_012295235.1 Primulina huaijiensis | reverse complement strand
AAGAAAACAACAAGTCACGCGCATGTGCGCGGATTCTGGGCGCGCATATGCGCGGCATCTTTTGTGAATGCACGCTGGTTTCTGTTTCGGTTTCGTGTGTAGGTGCTGCCAACAAATTTATTTTCAAATAAATTTTGTCCAAAAAGAATAATACGGTCAAAAGACCACACCACACCGCACCGCGCCGCGCCGAGCCGAGCCGGCCGGCCGGGCACGCGCGCGTGTGTTTAGTTCACCGAGACACAACCTATTAGCGTCTTCCCCCGTCTAAAAACATCTGGTACCCCTTGGGGCCCAAACCCTTGTCTCAACTTGGAGCTT
>NW_027360001.1:0-824 GCF_012295235.1 Primulina huaijiensis | reverse complement strand
TGCTTTGAATCCTCTTCAAAAGCTCTTATTTGATCTTCAAGATGTATTTATAAGCACTAACAATGATATGTACGATAGACACAAGAATATGACCGTTTGGAAAGTTTTTATACTATTTTTGAAATTGCAACGGTCAAATTCGCCTTGCTGGACATTTTCCCGAGTGGTCAACTGGTTCAGTTCAACTGGTCTGGTTCAATTCAACTGATCTGGTTCAGTTCAACTAGTCTGTTCAGTTCAACTGGTTTGGTTCAGTTTCAGTTGGTCAAAAGCTGGTTCAGTTCAGTTGGTCAGCTGCTGGTTCGGTTCGGTTCGGTTCGGTTCGGTTCAGTTGGTCAGCTGTTGGTTCAGTTCAGTTTCAGCTGGTGTGCTGAAATCAGCCTAGCTGATTTCATTTTTTGAAGAAGTAGTAGCTTCATCGTCATTTATCAACATCTTAAGTTTCGATTCACACTTTGACTTCTGAAGATGATTTGTATATCATCGTCTTATCTTTTCAACGCATACTAAATCTCTTCATTCCAATAACCGAGCTGAGAGATATGACAAAAATACCACAACTGTTCATACCCAACTGATTGCTGTTTTCGTGCAATCATTTCGGTAATTCAGCGATCAGTTAGACCTTGATAACATCCGAATTCACCCAACTGACGTGAAATAAGACTTGTTTAAAATTGGGTTTTATAATCATTCAAGTTTTCAGATTGTCATTTGCATCATACAGTTGAGATATCTCATCAAAATACCAAAACTTGCTAAAAATTCAGTTTTTGCAAAATTCAGTTTCAGTTTGCTTCTTGTTTTAATAACTTCACACTTGA
>NW_027360000.1:0-3442 GCF_012295235.1 Primulina huaijiensis | reverse complement strand
ATGGTTTTTTTAATTACATATAAAGAATATAGAAAAGAATTTTTTGTACCGAAAAGAATAAAAACATGTGCTAAAAAAAAGACTAAAACTAGTTGGAATTTATAATTTTTTTGAGTTAGACAAATTAGAATTTTGTTATTAGAAAAAAGAGTGAAGATATGAATCGTCGGATGGGCGGCGCGTGGAAGCCCAACGCAGCTTTTCTAGGATCCTTCTCCTCTCTACGCGTGTTGGCTCGTGTGTCTATTTTATATTATTATATTTTTGTACGTGTTAGTCTGTTTATATAATATTTTTTATAATTTATATTTAAATAAAGATTAAAATATAATTATAAAAAATAACGAAATATTACAATGTGATTTTGAGATATAAATTAAAAAAATAAATATTAAAATAAAAAAAGCAAAATAAAAATTAATTTTTAATTTAATAATTATGAAACAAAGATTCTATTTGCACATGTAATTTACATTAAAAATTTAATATTTTATTAATATGTATAATTATTAAAATAGATTTTAATATCCGAAAATTAGTTATCTTAATTACCATTTTCTGACTAATCCGTGTAACGCTGTTCTTGAAAATATTCGACATTTAATCCATCTGAAGAAATCAAATCTTAATTTCAAACAAAGAAAGGTAATCAAAGGCACTGCTTTTTTGGAAATAGCAGATTGAATTTCGTGTGAAATTGAAAATGAACAGAATCTGAAGATATACGTATGCAGGGGTTGCGTTTTGTTTATACACACACAAGTGTAGATAGGTTTTGGGATGAGGATGATGGGTGAAATAGCGTGTGCTCATTGTCGGCAAAAGTGGGGGAGAAGTGGTATCAGAGCCTTGGTTTAAAATTTCTTAAAAATTCTGAGTATGCTCTGTGGTTGCAGCCTAGATTGATCTTCCACATAAGAAAAGATTTTTTGAGATTTTTTATTTAAGGCGGAATTATTTTGTCCAGTCTACTAAAATTGTTGTAGACATAATGGCAGGCAGGTACGAGATAGTAAAGTTCAATAGAAGCAATTTTATGCTGTGGAAAATAAAGATACAAGCAGTTTTAAGAAAAGAGAATTGCTTAGCGGCTATTGGAGATAGACCGGTGGAAATTATGGACGATGGAAAGTGGAATGAGATGAATGATAATTGCCAATTTACACTTGGCTATAGCAGACGAAGTATTGTCAAGTATTTCTGAGATAAAAACAGCAAAAGTTATCTAGGATACTCTGACAAAGATGTACGAGGTCAAGTCCTTACACAATATGATTTTCCTAAAGAGAAGGCTTTATACTCTTCGGATGACGGAATCCTCATCGATGACCGACCATATCAACACACTAAATACTCTATTTGCCCAACTCACTTCCATGGGGCATAAAATAGGGAAAAATGAACGTGCAGAGCTTCTACTTCAAAGTCTACTAGATTCATATGATCAATTTATCATCAACGTTACCAACAATATTCTTATGGGCTTTCTAAAATTCGACGATGTCTTAACTGCGGTTCTCGGAGAAGAAAGCCGGCGCAAGAACAAGGAAGATAGGTTGGTAACATCGAAGTAGGCAGAGGCTTTACCGATGATAAGAGGACGATTTATGGACCGTGACTCCAGTGGGAGCCAAAGACGAGGTAGATCAAAATCGAGAAGTAAGAAGAAAAATATTTACTGCTTTAAATGTGGCGGTAAAGGGCACTTCAAGAAAGAGTGTACGAGTATCGAGAAGAGTTCTCAAGGAAATGTGGCCAGTACTTCAGGCAATGGTGAAATATTATTCAGCGAAGCAGCAACAGTTGCAGAAGGCAGACACAAATTTTGTGACACATGGATTATGGATTTAGGATCGACGTGGCACATGACATCTCGGAGAGAATGGTTTGATCATTATGAACCAGTCTAAGAAGGATCGGTATTCATGGGAAATGATCATGCCTTGGAAATCGTTGGGGTCGGTACTATCAAAATTAAAATGTTTGATGGCATCGNTATGGCATAGAAAGCTCGGGCATATGTCAGAACGGGGGTTGAAAATTCTCTCAGAACGGAAGCTGCTGCCGGGACTTACAAAAGTGTCACTACCCTTTTGTGAGCACTGTGTTACAAGTAAACAACACAGATTAAAGTTTGACACTTCTACTGCCAGGAGCAAAAGCATATTGGAGCTGATTCATTCGGATGTTTGGCAAGCACCGGTTGTATCCCTAGGAGGAGCGAGATACTTTGTCTCGTTCATTAATGATTTGTCTAGGAGATGTTGAGTGTATCCAATCAAGAAGAAATCAGATGTTTTCAAGATCTTCAAAGATTTCAAAGAGCGGATTGAACTTGATTCAGAAAAGAAAATCAAGTGTCTGAAGACTAACAATGGAGGAGAATATACCAGTGACGAATTTGATGCATATTGTCAACATGAGGGCATCAAAAGACAGTTTACGACGGCTTACACACCTCAACAGAATGGAGTGGAAGAGCGGATGAACAGAACTTTGTTGGACAGAACAAGAGCTATGTTGAGGACTGAGGGTCTAGACAAGTCATTTTGGGCGGAGGCAGTCAAAACCGCTTGTTATATTATCAATCGTTTGCCTTCAGTAGCTGAAGACTCCGATGGAGATATGGACTGGGAAGCCGACAGATTATTCTCATTTGCATACATTTTTAAGTCCGGTGTACGTTCTGTACAATGAACAAGAAAGATCGAAGTTGGATTCAAAATCCAGAAAATGTATCTTCTTGGGTTATGCTGATGGAGTAAAGGGGTCTTGTGGGATCCTACTGTTCACAAGCTTGTCATCAGCAGGGATGTTATCTTTGATGAAGATAAAGTAAAGGGAGACAAAGACACACTGAATTCAGAAACTACTATATTTCAAGTAGAAAATAAGACGGAAGAAGGTCAAATTTCTTGTGAAGTAGTACCAGAGCACGAAGAACAAGAACAAGTTGAGTCTGAGGTTTCCAATGTGAGGCGGTCAACTCGAGACAGAAGACCACCAGGTTGGCTTTCAGATTATGTCACTGAAAGTAACATTGCATGTTGTCTATTATCAGAGGATGGTGAGCCATCGAGTTTCCACGAAGCTACTCAAAGTTCGGATGTATCCTTGTGGATGATAGCAATGCAAGAAGAATTGGAGGCATTAGACAGGAATAAAACTTGGGATCTTGTTACACTACCACGAGGAAGGAAAGCCATTGGTAACAGATGGGTCTATAAGATCAAGCGTGATGACAATAATCAAGTGGAGCGGTATCGTGCTAGATTGGTCGTAAAAGTGTATGCTCAGAAAGAAGACATTGACTTCAATGAGATATTTTCTCATGTGGTTCGTCTTACAACAGTCAGAGTAGTTCTAGCATTGTGTGCGATGTTTGACCTACATCTAAAACAGCTAGATGTGAAAACGGCGTTTCTTCATGGAGATCTTGAAG
>NW_027359999.1:0-702 GCF_012295235.1 Primulina huaijiensis | reverse complement strand
ATACAAAGACAACAACAGCCCCATTTGGGGTGAGCAAAGCTCAGTTTGAAGCAATCACAATATATACCACAAATATCTAAACAATGATATATGATATGTAATACATGTATGTCGTGGAGCTATCAGGTCAAATGCCCATTCACTGAGCACATGTCAGAATCAATCGAATCGCTATCAAATCAATGCTCGAGCTGGCACACCGGCCTCAATTAGAGATACTCATATAATAACGTCGACAAAGCGTCATCAAATCCCAAATCTCAATCAATCATCGGGGCCACAAATGACTATGCTTTAAGGGTCATGTAATACCAAACTTAGCATCGTTTACACAAACACCAGAATCAAATCAAATCAAATCAGGGTATCTAAGGATCATAGCTCAACGTGCATGTCATGTATGCCAAATAAACTCAACAAATAAGGCATATAGACATGTATTCTCAATCCAATCAATCAAACATATATCATATAATACAGATACATGTCGTATGTTACCCGGTCACAACATACCTCAATTCTTCGTTTCCAATTGACGTAGCTTGAAGATTTCGGTATAATAATCTATCTACATCAATAACATATTCATTTCAATTAATAAAATGTATTTAAATTCAACACTAATAACGTATTTGAATGTATTAATTCATTCTACGCTATTCAATTGAACATTTAAATTATTAGGAGAATTTATATTTTATT
>NW_027359998.1:0-918 GCF_012295235.1 Primulina huaijiensis | reverse complement strand
TTTCATTTCCTTTTTAAGTGTATTAATGAGGATGTTGATGTCTTATGATATGGATTTTTGAGAAGGATTCAATCATAAAAATTATTAGGATAGGGGAATATTGCAATTTTAGTTTTTTTTTTTAATGAATGGAAAAATAAAAAAAAACTAAATATTACGAAGAGAAGTACCAAAATTACTAAAAAAAATTCAAATATGTAAATTGTGTCAATATCTATGTGAGATTCTCGTTGAGCTAATGCTGAATATGTTTGAACATTTTAGTCCCTCTATTATATTTTTTTAGCATGCAGACCCTTGTCTTTATCCGTCAACATTTTCATTTATTTCATTCTTTTTTTTTCGTTTAAGTATAGGATTAATTGGTGCAATTAAATATAAACAACTGTGGGAAACTTTGATTTGTAGTAGAAAAAAAGAATTTTTGGAAATTAATTGGTAGGATCTTGAACTACTTCAAATTTTCGTTGAGCTAATACCGTTACAAATAGGTTATTAATTCAACATTTTAGTCAATTAATTCTAAAACATGCTCGTATTTTACTGTAAATCAAAGTTTCTCACAATTATTTTGATTTAATTGCATCAATAAATCATATATTGAACGCGAAAAAAGAATGAAAAACACACAAAACTTTGATGTTTATTTGGATTTTTTTTAAGTGTTGCGTCGGCTTATAAAAAATGATAAATTGAATTGCATTTATTAAGGCGGTTAGATTATAACTGTATTTTTAAGAATATTGCTAGAAGCGTATGTTAATAAAACTATATTTATATTTACAGAAAAAACTCTCCAAAAAAAAAAACCGGAATTGTTTTTAGAAATATAAAATTCATAACTAAAGAATTTAAATATGCTATCGTCCCTGGGGAATAAACAAGTCAAATCGAAATTATTTCCAATTTTCAAGGTTG
>NW_027359997.1:0-285 GCF_012295235.1 Primulina huaijiensis | reverse complement strand
TCATAATATTGCTCATAAGAATCTGTCGAGTTCTTACTCGCCTATTCAAGCTAACCTAACGCCTATATGTCTATGGAGTTAGAATCAACAAGAACGCATTTATAATTCCTGTAAATCAACCAAGCAAGGCAATTAGGTATATGCCTATCCTACCCGCGAATCCGTTCCCCGATGCCCGAGTTCAAGAACTTGCCCTACTCAATCCTATATGCAATATAGAATTCCCACTTTCGAGTTCAATTCTAGATTCGTAGATAATATTCAATTGGTGATCAAGCAATTATG
>NW_027359996.1:0-524 GCF_012295235.1 Primulina huaijiensis | reverse complement strand
ATTTTGTTTTGTTTTATCCTTTATATATATTTAATTGCTTTTTTTAAAAAATAATATTATATTATACAGTTGATAAAATTATATAATATGCTATATTATTTTTCGTTGATATTATTTTCTTTAAATATTTTTAAAACATTGCTATTTTTATTTTATTACAAAAATCTATAAAAAAATTGATATTTAGATTAAAAAAAATATTGTTTATGCGAGTTTTAATTAATTAACAACTTTATATGATCTTGAAAATAATTTAAGTGAATTATCAATATTAATTTATTAATTTTCAACATTAAATATTTGAAAATAACTACAATGTGATTTTTTTTTTCAATTTCTTTTCTAAAATTCAAATTAGAATATGATGTTCTTTAAAAATATAAATTAAATTTTATTGTATTATATCATTTCATTTAATTTTGTATTATGGTTTTGAGTTTTGTGAAACTTTATATATTGGGTTATCAATATTCTTGATTATTTTAAATAAAATATAATATTACGTTTTTCAACTTTTTTATTGT
>NW_027359995.1:0-628 GCF_012295235.1 Primulina huaijiensis | reverse complement strand
TCCCTCTCCCATCCCTTCCATTTTATTTCGAGATCGAATAAAAAGTACGAAGATAAAATTATTCGAATATTTAATTTAAAATTATTCGTAATTGTGAATATTATTTTAATTTTTTTCCTATTTAATCGACTTGAACGACATAAATTTTTATGAAAGATTTAATTTGGAATTAGAGATTCGAAATGACACATATTGAGTATATTTTTAATTCATACATCTAATCCATTAACAAATGGATGATAAATTCGTCCAAACAATCAAATGCATTTATAGATTTGAAATCCATCGATCTAAGTGTACTCTGATATAAATCTAGACGGATTTTTCACATAAAGTTGTATACCAGTCATATATTGCAAAATAATTTCGAATAAGAAAATATATGAATGGAAACTAATATTATTTAATAAATATATGAAATTTGTTGCTTCTACCTCTTCTTATCCACTATATCACATGTCTATGTCTTCATGTTGAGCATATAATATTATTATATTGGTGTTGGTCCAAAGGATTTTACTGTGCAAGAACGTTTGATAGCTTATTTGAATTTATTAATATTCTTTTGCACTTCTAAACAACTTAGCATGTGGAATCTTTGCCATCCCTCTTGTTATTTTTAATGTAT
>NW_027359994.1:0-41034 GCF_012295235.1 Primulina huaijiensis | reverse complement strand
GACAATGGAGGCTCTCCTTCAAGCATCTGCAACAAGATACAATCACAATCACTTCACATTATGATTTAATCAAGTTTACTAAATCATATACATGGCAGAAATCAAATTTACCTCGTATAGTATCATTGCAAAAGAGAAAACATCGACTTTCTTATCATATTTCCGGTGCTTGAAGACCTCAGGCGCCATGTAACGGTCTATTGAATTAAACAGATTAAACATTACTAGTCATCAAAAATCATCTAAAACCCCCAGCTGTGTATAAAATTGTCCTCATAAAAGTTGCTTACAGCTCCCAGTCTCGCCAGTCATTTTGTACACATCATGAGCATGTTGTACTCTAATGAGCTTGCTTAACCCAAAATCTCCTACTTTTAAATGGTCAGCATTCGTGTTGACAAGTAGAACGTTCCTGGAAAGTTACCACACTTAGAGAGAGACTCTAATTGCATGCATTGCCAATGTCGTCTTTGTTGATAAAACCATTTTATGTAGCGAAAGACCAACTAACCTTGGTTTTAGATCTCTGTGTATTACAACATTTGGTTCACTGTGGAGATAAGCCATGCCTCTGTCCAAACAAGATGGTGGTGATCAGACACCGTAATGCACATTCTTATGATGATGAATGAAGAAAGTAAATAAGAATGTTTCGTAAGCATACCTATCTAGCGTTTTCATCATAATGCTACACATTTGGACTTTTCTTGGACTAATTCAGGTTCAAAGCGTATGACACGCCTCAAACCCCGATAGAAACATAAATAACTAGAGAAGAAAAATTCAACTTCGGTCTCACTTTATGTGGTTGGGACATATAAGTCCCTTTGCACTTAAAAATGAGCATCAGGCACAAGACTTTCATTGGTATAAAGGATCAAGAAAAGAACTTTTCTTTACGGGCCCTAATTTCACTAAACAGAAATAAAATCTGTAGAATAATTCAAATTGTACCTGGACATGTCTAGAGCAAAGTTTATTGCTGTTGATGGATTCAGCGCCCCTTTCTCCTTCAGATGCTGATGAAGATCACCCTATAAAAGAATGTCATAAGAGAACCTACAGTGAGAATATTTGGAAGTGAAATGATGCTTCTTCTAAAGGGGTAAAAAAATCATTCACTCACCCCTCTCAAGTACTCTGTAATTAACATTAGGGGCTTCTTCTCAGTCACAGCTCCTAGAAATTGGACGATATTTGGATGACGAAGCTTGACAAGCAAATTGACCTCGTGTCTAAAGTCCTGACTGAATTTTGGGCAAGAGAAAGTGATTCACCATAAGTCAGGAGGAAAATGTGAAAGTAAATAGCTATAACATGTACTATTTGGTGACTGAGGAACCTTTCAATTATTAGAACTCCATAAAAAAAATAGATTAATCCAAGAGATTAAGCATGTAAATTAATATCACTAGATACTATCACTGAGTTCCACAAACATCAAACAGGCATGAAAAAGGGGATAATATTCAAATTAAAGCATCTAATATCTCCTTCTTTAAAAAAAAAAAATAATTGATACCTCGTTTAAAAGGGGAGAAAGAATGGGAAGTTGAATATTGTGAGATGAAGTCGAAACACATACATCACTAGTTTGTCATCTGAAAGGCTTGGGAGAATGCGTTTGACAGCTATTGGTGTTCCGCGCCAAGAAACTTTTAGTATCTCACCAAAAGACCCCTATCAATATCAGCTGTCATAACTCATAAGCGACAATGAATTTTGTAGACAGAAATCAAATATTATTTGCATTTAAAGCGGCGATCAACAAGAAACAACAGCTGATGGATCACACAAAAAGTGTAAACAAAATTGTAAAAAAGCAAACAGCTACTAGAAACAAAGTTTAAGATTCCTAGAACAACACTACAGCCTTGATTTTTAACCCACCACCCGCATCCCCTAAAATCCATATCTATAAGAAAAAGGAAACGGCACATTGCAGAACCGAAGGAGATTTTTCAACAGAAAAAACATGACAAGCCCATTAAGGTCAACATAACATTGTTAATATGCAATCATGTTATTACAATACACAATAACCATAATAGGATCAGAATTTAGAAATATTTGAAATCCTATGAAGATAAACTGTCTTTACAAAAATAAACCAATAAAGAGATTCACATATTCAATTAGGTATGACATGGATTTCCACAGTAAATACCATGCTTCATTAGAATTGTTCCACTTGGTAAAAGCTAAAAACTAGATTCAAACTTAAATATTGTGAAGAGAGAGAAAAAGAAGATTTTATAATTGAAGGCACTGAAAATATAAAATTTCTTGAGTTCCTTTCAGCAAAGAAAGCCAAGTTATTCTATAAGCTCATTGCAGAAACCAAGTGACGATTGATCAATAACTTGTTGTGCAAATAAATACAGACCTTCCCAATGAGAATCGCGCCTGAGAAGTCCAGCTCTTTCGGGTCAATCTCCCAGTCACACTTCTTAGGAAGAGGAGGCGGCACAGGCCTTGGTTCAAAATGACTTCCACTCTGGCCCTGCAACATGCCCAAAGGATTTATACATATGGAAAGGACGCCAAGAAAGTATAAAATGAATTTTGCTCTTAAAAAATGGAAGATGAAAACATAATTTGAAATTCAGCTCATTTAAGCACATTTCACGAATCTAATTGCCACCCTGAAGGGTTACAAACTGTCAAGTTCCATTTTACAACATTTCCACAAAAAAATAAAAAATTATAGTGGTCATAGTTGTCAAGGGCTCAAGGCGCAACGAGACCATGGAGCCTGAGGCGCAAGCGCCATTTTTAAATTTCGAAAAAAATCTTTACCTTAGAATACATATATTAAAATATGAAATAATTAAGTCACAATGTAACACAAAACAAAAAATAATTAATAAGTTCATAATACTTAGTAACATTATTAAAATTCTTCAATCATCTAAATCAAGTTCATCTTCTTCCATCGAATCATCAGATACCCCACTTGTATTATTCTTGGACTTCATCATTTTCTTGATCAACATTAATTTCTTCTTCTTCATCCAAAAGATGTGAAATCTGTCTTTTTCTAGTTGTTTTGGATCTAGATGCGCTCACCTCATTGTTCTGTTCAAAGCTCTCTTCTTCTGATTCCGGTGTGGGGTTGCTAGGGTTTGGGTTTGGGCTATTTGTTTAAACAAGTAATTAAAAAAATTTACCCAAGCACTTAAGTAAACTTCCAAAGCTAGTCTAGGCGAGTAACTGGACTCGCTTTAGTGAATTTCTTAGCCTAGGGTACCAGGCGCAGGTTCCTCGCCTGGTGGCGCTTAAGGCGAGAGCCGCTCGCCTTTGACAACTATGGTCTTATATGTAAACCTAGTGAAAAATCCTGCATCTCGCCACTTACAAGCAGGGGCAGAAGTTGCCTCACGATTTCAGCGCTTCAGTCTCAAAAAAAAGTCACAAATACAAGGAGAAGCTCAAAACGAGAATCGACGTAGACATAAAAAGGTGAAATCCCTGTGCCTCAAACAATGGAAATGAAAAAAGATGAAATTTTCAGAAACTACTAAATAAATACTTAAAGAGAAACAGTGAACAAATAAAGAACTAAAGAAGTTAATATGATAGCATTCCGCTAACTTTAAAGTCTTCTGTACTCAGAAGGAATGATAAAATCAACAAGCATTGAACTTACATAAGATAGGCCACCATAAGACTTCAACAATTCAATCATGGCAAATCTTTTTGCTCCTTCGGCATCAGCTAAAGGCTGTTTCACAAAAACAAAGAGCAGAGAGCTAAGATTTCTTAAAAATAGCACAAAATTAACCATCGAATAAATAAAAAACAATTAAAGTGCTAAAGCTCAACAGTCTTCATCAGCCAATAGAATTAAATATTAAAATAAAAGCTCAAAATCAAAATCATCACCAAAATACTCGAGCCAGAACTCAACAATTATCGCGTACACAGTAAATGTGAACACAGTGATTAAAAAACTCACGGTATTTTTCCATCGATCTTGAGCGTTGACGTCAGCTTCGTGATCCAGAAGACACTTGGCAACGTCGATCCAGCCGTGAATTGCCGCCACATGGAGAGGAGTTCGGTTATCATAGTATCTAGCGTGCACCAGAGATCGATCCTCCTCCAGTAACTTTCTGACCGCGGCGGCGTCATTTTGGTGAGCGTGCCACAGAATTAGAGACGTCCGGCTCACCCGTGCCTTCTCTTTCTTCTTCTCCCTCTCCGCCGCGGATGATGGCGGAAGCTGCGCCTCGGAGTGGCCCGAGATACCTTCGCTTCCACTCATCGGTATTTACACTCTTCTTATCAACCTTTTCCTCTCTGATTAGTTGTTAGCTTTTCTCAGATTATCCTCTAATGCTATGTTTATATATATATATATATATATATATATATTCATTTCTTCTATTTAAGGATGATTATGTGTTGATAAAATTAATGGATTAGTCTTTAGCGTCCCCTCTTTCAAAATCATTAGATTTTGAGATCATCGCATTTTTATTTTTATGAAAATAAACATATATATTAATAATTTAATTAGTAATATTTGACAAAATGCTCTAAAATAATTAGAAATTAATAAAGATCTTCGGTTGAATTTCCATAACCGTTGACTGTTTCTAAAAGTCAAAATCGATAATTTTCGTAGCAAAATTAGATAGTTTCCATTATCTCATGTCATTATATTGCTTAATAATAATAATAAATTTAAAAATATTCAAAGCACTTAGTGTCAGCTAAAAGTCAAGAAGTGTTTATTAGAAGTTTCGCCAAACACTTTCTTAATCTCTTTGTCGAAAAAAAATAATCACACTATACTATATATTATTACCAAATAAAATCCTATACGATCCGACAATATTCATTAAACCTTTTAATTTGTCAAAATATTTTTTTCCTAAATATAAAAATTCAAAACAAACAATTAGTCAAATTTTCATATTTGCCGTTAAGGTTTTCTAATTGATTTGTAAAGATGTAATGCAAATGTTACGTATTTAACCTTATCTAAATGAAATTTACACCTATCACGAGAGCCTTGTGATAGTCATCGGGTTTGAATTTTTCATAACAATTAAAAAAAAAAAACTAACGTGTGACGCCTACGGCCCAAATGGACATATTTTAACAAATATTTCATATTCCAACTCTGATATAATAACATGGAAAATCGGATCCTGTATTCTAAAATTATACTCAATCTCATAATAGGTGTTTCGTGAGACAATCTCACGAATCTTTATCTGTGAAACAGGTCAACTCTACTGATATTCACAATAAAAAGTAATACTCTTAGCATAAAAAATAATATTTTTTCATAGATGACCCAGATAAGATATCCGCCTCACAAAATACGACCAGACCGTCTCACTCAAGTTTTTGCCTCAATCTCATATCTACCTAAAAATATAAAAATAAGTAACTTGTGAAATCATGTCACGGATTCATATTTATGAAATAAATTGACTTAATCCATATTTGAAGTTAAAATAACACTTTTGACATTTAACAAATATTTTTTATAAATCAAATAGGTGATATGTGTCACAAAAGATCTCATATGAATCTTTGTAAAAATATAACATGTCATACTTTAATGACCTTAATTTCTATTTAATTTCTTATATACAAATATGTTATTACATTATGAACTATAGGATGAGACGTTGATGAAACAGAAGATTTGCTAAGTTGACCTCGTCCAAACAAATACATATGTAAGAAATTGCATATCCCTTCACACGCAATTTCCACTATAAACAGTAAACTAACCACGCAAATCAACGGTCTTCCAATGTTATAACTTCGTATTATTTACCATCTTAGACCCAATATTTGTTAAGTAAGTTATTTACCCTCCTATACGCCCAGTTTTCACACCAAATCCTCTTGGTCCTCAAGGGATCTCTTCCGAGCGCGCAAGTTAAGCTTAAGGTTTTCTGGTACAGGAGGCATCCTACCCCTACGGAATAGAACTGTGAGTGCCTTGTTCTTCCGGCAAAGATCAAAGACCTGCATGGAGATTGTAGTGAATATAGGAATCATTAGAGAGTTGAGTCAGGTTTATACGAAACCGTTTAGCTTACTGATGAGGCTTCTATCTCTGCAACACCCTCACAATTCTGACCTCCTCCCTTAAGTAAATCACAGTACTTCGCAGCTTCAATTTCATCTTCAAAAACCTGAGTCAGATATTGAATGAATACTTGAAAACATTTTGTATCTTTTATATGTTAATGACAGCAGAGTAAAGCTATTTGTATTCAGGTGATAAGCTCTCTTGAGCGTCTTAAGTTTTTCAGAACTCAGAGAAATTATCAAGTCCAAATAATATGCAAACTCATGGTAAAGTACAAGACATAGAAAGTGAGGAAATATGACATAATACATCTCCCCTTCACATAGAGAATGTACTAATAAAATGTATCTATGTTTCCTTCAAAATAACAATTTTTGGGTAAAACCAAGTATTACAAAAATATTTGACTAAAATAATAACAAAGTCACCGTCATACATTCTTTTTTAAAGTGCGAAGATTGATTCTTCTACTTTTTGTTGAGCTTTATAATACGTGCCAAAGCTATTGATAAGAAAATATCAACATTTTATCAAGATTAAATGATGGGATAGACATTTGCGGAAGGAAAAAAATCACGAATCTTACTGACTACAATTAAAACACCAGGAACCAACTTCCATATTTTGATGACGAAAGAAAGACTCAGTGTGATACAATCCATACTAACAGAGTCAAAGTAAAAAACAATTGAAAAGGAAGACGATAGTCTCTTCTGTTGCCCCTAGTTTTGTGTACTTTTGAGTATTGGGGGGGCAGTGTGTATTGGGTATGTGATGACTGATGATTGGACATGTGTTGCGTAAATCCGCAACACCACATCAAACATCAGGGGACTTCCCACGAGGAATAAGTAGGTGTTCAGGCCAGAAAGAAACACTGAGGTATACGACACTACGTTGGAGGCTGAATTAACTTTTAATTTAGCATAGATTGAAATCTCAAAATATTTACATCTCAAGACAAGACTTGCACCACCACAACCAAACAGTTAGGGGTCAATGATAACTCTCAGAACAGATACTGTTACTAATAATTCTGTGATATCAAATGAAAAGAGAAAAAAAAATAGAGCAGGTAAGTAAGAACTTACAAGCACACCCTCTCGGACATCCTCCACAAGCATAGGAAATTTAGAACTGGTTTCTGACTGCTTTGACTGGCTTCTCCACTTTGCTCCTTTGGAAAACAGAAGTCCAAGCTCTCTTTCAACATCCCTGAATGAAGAAACACCATGACCAATGCCAAACACAAGCATGCATAAAGATTCAAGTGGGATGCAAAGATAAATCACCCGCGATTTCTCCGAGTTTTCATGGTACAGACTTGATTTTCTAGGTGAGTCAATACATAAACAGATTTTGAAGTCTCTCTCCAAGGATTTGCTTCCAAGACTGCACGTAGAATAAGAAAAAAACAAAATCCAATTACTCAAAGACTTGATCCAAGTGCTGACAAATTTTATACTCCGCTCATGATTATGCAAAAAAGTCGGGATTTCTCATTTTTTTTACTCAGACAGTACAAAGGCTAGTAGACTTAATTTCAAGTTTCAACTGCTTAACAAGTTGGCATTGCATTTCAAATTTAAATCTCTCTTCTAAACGTTCACGCCTGGAAAAATACATGTGTAATTCACCAATTTGAAACAAAATTTGGAGTATCAAAACGCAGTTCACACACCATCAATTGGATCAAACCATAGATAATCAGAGCAGTTATTTGAAATTAAAAAATAAACAAACAGAGACCAAATGCTTGAGATGCACCTATCAAATCAAATTTAGTCCGTTTCCAGCAAATATAATTGAGAACGAAAAAACGCTTGCTCCTGGTAGAGCATACCATCGTAGCTACTGCTATCAAAACTCTGCTGGAGATGCCTCCGCATGTCATAGGCCCGTGAAGACACCTGCCTCACAAACGCGTCGGGATTCCCGGGGATCATTCCGTCCATCCGCATCGCCCTCTCCAACTCGTCATCTCTCCGATCATTCTCCACGTCCTTTCCATCTTCTCCGCCGCCCCTCGACTTACAGCAAACTCCCAAATCCACCCGCCTTCTACAAAACTCGCTTGAAACACTGAATTGAGGAAGAAATCTACTCCTCGTCCAAGGAAGCGCCGATTGTCGCCGCCTGTGGTGGTACTGGTGGCGGCGGAGAGGAAGCACGACAGAAGGCAGAGAATCCATTGATCGAAGACGTTTCGTCGTCCGTTTCTCTCTCGATCCGCAGTCTTCAGCAAAAGGAAATTGTTGCCGGTTGACAGTTTGGAGGGAAGGAGCTGGAACTTAAAGATCTGCTTGCGTCAATCTTCAGATTTTTTAGATGTGGTCGGGTCGGGTCTAAGAAATGGGTAAAATGGACGTATCGGGTCAAACTTGAATTTTGTAAAATAGCAATAATGTGACATTATGTTTTGGTCTACTCATATTTTTGGCATAGACGTTTCTCCGGCTCTCGCAAGAATTGTACGGTAGGCCGTAGGAAGAACGATGCAATTGATCCGAGACGGCATTCGCTGGAGTTGGTTACTTAACTTTCTATTAAGAATAGGTTGATATTGTAAACTGAAAATTACATCCTTCAAAGTGGCAAAAAGTTACATTTGAATGGGGAAATGAAAAGGAAAAAATAATGTTTTTCCCGATTCAAGAATTTGAAACTAATCAGGGCATGTTTGCCTATGAAAATATTTCCGTAAATTATAAACAAATAAAGCCCAAGATAAGCATTGAACTGAAGTTGCTGTGGCAAATGAATGGTGACGACCTAATCTTATGCAAAACCTCAACGTTCTGAAGTATCCTTCTTCGTTTCATTGAATCATTCACTAGAGAAACCCAGAAACTGGTTAATAAATCTAGCAACGGGCGAGGCGTCACCAGGCTCATATGATACAAGGTTTTCGGTATCCATTTCCGAAATGGTGTTAAAAAGTGTCTGGGGACGAGCACAGAGCAAATGCTTCCTTTCTGCAAGTTCTTCTGCTAGCTCACTTTGATGGTTGTCCATTAGATCCTCGTTAACCACCACGATCAGAGGTTTTCTCAGTCGCAGGGTCTCAAATATGCTCCCTGAACCTGTCCAAGCAAAGGAAGACTCGGTTTTGAAAGATAGTTCTACAATAAAATGCGGTGCATCAATTTGTAAAGCAAACGCAGCAAATGACTGACCTGCATGACTGATAACAAGAGAGGCTGATCTCAAATGGTCAGCAATGCTTGGTGAAAATGTAAAATAATCTACTGAGACAAACCCATCTTCTCCAGCAGACTGGAAATGAGAGCCGTTATGCCAAAATCGTAAATAATAGCAGGCCATGAAACGATGTTGACAAAAATAAAGACATTCAATAGACTCTATTTGGCATGTCCAACTTCTACTTTTCTAGATCTTTCGAAAGATTCACTCTGGAAAATTGAACACATCTAAAATCATGAAAATCACACCTTTAAGAGTTAGTTGGCTATCTCCAGCAGATGAACAACTCAAATCAAAATATTGTTCACTTCAAAATGGTGACGTCAAATTCAAGACGGGATGGACTCTCAAATCATTTGATGTACTAAACTTAAAAGAAATAAGATGAGATGACATGTCGCTNAAGACTACCCTTTTCGACTGTAAACTATCTTCAACTTCGTCCATTCTATATCCTCCAACAATATCTTTCACTTTCTCGAGAGAGCATAAGAAAAAGGTTTGAAATTTCGGACAAAAGCAATACACTACACAGTCGAACCAAAAACTAAATCGTGTAAAGACTTCATTAATAAATCACTAACGAATCAACAAATCTAACAAGTCTTGGGATTATGCATCTCTCAAAGAGTACATATAAAGGTTAAAAAGCAGGTAAAAAAACAAAGAATCAACAAATCAACAGATTCCACTTCCAAACAAGTAAAAAGAAACATTCGTAATTCCTCGATGGTTAGATTGACTGCGAAAAAAATTATCAGTATTTTCAATTGCATCATCTTTTCATCATCCCTATCCCACCCAAACCCACGGCTTAGTTCCGCCTTGGGTTCATCCAGACCCGACCGCTCTTCCTATTCCACGTTTTATTGAGCAGTCCAACAAGACTGAAAAGATAAGAAATTTCTGCATTTCAACACACCCTTAGCTCAAAATTTCGCAGTCAACAATTAAAATTTCCTCCTCTCCTCCTCTCTCCATCAAATTAGTGTTCATCACACATTCACATGAACAATGAAAACGAAATAATTTTAACAAAAAAATCAGCAAAAAAATCCGAGAGAAAATATAGAAAACTGACCAGAGTTGGTAGGGTGGAATTGGATCACAGAAGGGTCGAGCTTTTCTCAATATTGCCAAGGATAAATTTAACTTTTTTATGACAATTGAAGAGAAACTTAGGCATAGATTAAAAAAATGCATAATAGAATAAATTTGTTTCCATTATTTTGAAAAACACAAAAACTCGTGTAAGACGACCTCACGGATCGATTTCGTGAGACGAATTTCATATTTGAGTCATTCATGAAAAAATATTACTTGTTATGCTAAAATTATTATTTTTTATTGTCAATATCGATAGAATTAACTCGTCTCCCAGATAAAAATTCGTCTTAAAAAAAGTTTTGAAATGGAAAAAAAAAATATGATTTTTAAATTATAGTACAAGACCATATTGTAAAATGTTTAATAGATAAGGCTTTTTGAAAATATAATTTTGAGTTGAGCTAAAATAATTATATACTCTTTCTGTCGATGTGACATGCATTAATTATCTGATATATTTATTTCTAAAATAATAGATATCTAAAAAATATAAGCATAAAAATAATTATTAATCAAGATAACATAATAAAATCGAAATTATAATTCCAACCAGAATATATACAATTATAGAGAAATCGTGTCTCTACAAATTACGATTCATACTTTGGAAGAGTACATAAAACTACACAGACCTCCACCTGTGAGAAGCAAAGGCGCTGAGCACATAAAAAACGAGTTAAAAAAAAAAATTGTTCTTCAAATTATGAATGAACGTTATATGAACTTAATAAATAAAGATACAACCATACATTAAAACCATTAAGGGTTCCACTTCCACCTTTTTTCCGAAGAAATCAAATGGGATTTTGAAATTATGTTCATCGTTCAACTATTTAGTTTTGATGCCACATTGCATTTGTTTCGAAGATTTCATCTTCCTTTTCTTGTAGCCCGACCAAACATGTCCTTGATATTATGTGAATCTTTCTCCACTTTAGTCTTCTTAGTCTGTCTTGTGGTTCGGGTAGATCTCTTGTCGACGCCATTGTTCACCTGCAATGGGAAAAGACACTTGTAGTTCCTAATCTTGATGATATCAACACACAAGAACTAAGCTTAGAGCTACCGGTGATCATAACAGTTCAGCTGCTTGCTTGTATCATACTGCTATAGTTTAAGAAAATATACCACTACAGAACAACTCTTGAGTTCCCAGCAAGGAAACAAGGTCTTCGCCTGCTCTTATTATACACAACACATTCCACTCACATATATGAAACAGATTCTGTAAGTGGATATACCTGTGTCGGATTAAAGGAGGCAAGATCACTTCCTGATGAAGTTGGAGGTATTTCAATTGCTGGTGCATTTTTTCTGTCGTTTAAGTTTAATCTGCAAGTGCAAACAGGAAAGTTTTGAAGGAATATACAGATAAGGAGAGACTTAGCTGTCACTCAAGAAAACTGAATAGCTCAATTAAGCATACTTTACATTGGAACAATAAGTTTATGCATGATCCAGTTAAGTGCCTAAATTTGAATTGAGTAAAGATGGTATGGCACCTGTCCCTCCTCTTCTTGACAATGGACAGTTATGCAACCAAGGATAAAAGGTACACAGACTTTTGCTATGCTTAGTAAATTTATGATAATTGAGACATGTTAAATCATTGATTTCTCAAAATAGTTGAGTTATTTCGCAATATTTTAAATCTCTAGCTTTCCGTGGAATGTCAACAGAGCCATTATACAGCCCTTTTAAAACGTAAACAAAGTTTAATCTACTATAAATATTGTAAAGTATTTTTATGAGCTTGAGATAATACGTTAGTATTCTACCTTTACCAATGTTTGAGAATTTAGTTTTTACGCTGAAGTAATATGTGGATTGCCATTGTTTGTCTTTATATGATGCATATAAAACTTTGGAAGAAAAAACTAAGATTAAGATGCTGGAAAGATATACTGTAATTTGTCACAGAGGAGTTTCAGCCAAGGCTCTTCCACCAGGTACTCCATCAATATTGACACTGCATCAAATACTGTTGGCATAAACAGATGTTAATCAGGACTGCAGTTATTGCTGGCCTTCTTTCAACATTGTAGCATCTGAAAGTGCATGATATAATGGATAGACAAATCCCATGCTCATGTCCTTGTGTAAATGAAACGACAGATGAAAATTTAGTATAGCATATTTACGAGGTGGTGAATGTACTGCATGTTTGAACCATTCACAAATTACATACTTAAACATGAAAAACAGTTGAGCTTGGAATGATCACAAGAAAAAGCTTAACAAACAAACAGTGAAGCTCGCTCCCCTATAATGTTTTGGATCAAATACATGGTTGTATTTCCACACTATGGGATATAAAATTCAATCATCCAAAAACACTGGTCCTTATATTTGGACCATTTATTTTCTTCACATGGCCCGACAAAACCTTTTATTGTTTATTCTATTTTAACCCCATTGGCTCCCATAGTGAAGTTATTAACCTGAATCCAAAAGTTGAACTAGGTCAAAAGAATCCTTGAGTTTGAATTGATCAATATGATTCCTTCACCCAATCAATTTTATCGAACAACTTTGCGAGCATATTGAAAGTGAATTTCCATAGTTTCCTTAATCATGCTACCTTTAAATTCTTCCTAGATCCTTCAGTATTTCTCTTTCCCTGTAATTGCAAACATGCAAGTTGTACATAACAAACCATGCTGTAAATGCTCTAACATCCTCATAGCCTACCACCAGCCTTAAGGATGTTCTTTCTTGTTTCAGAGCTACTTAAACTTGGTCAATTCATTCAGCTGAAAGGAAAAGAGTCTCAAATTTAACACTAAAAACATACATGTATCTTTCTCGTCTTGAGCAGCGAAATTCTTATCCAGTGTCGGTAGTGTCCGCTTCAATTGATGTACCTACAATTTACCAAGGTGCAAAATCCATAAGGAGCAGGGAGACCAGGAAGAGGAGAAGGAATAACAACTTCTTACGCAAATTTGTTCCAGATTGACAGACTATCAGGATCTTATTTTTAGTTGAAAATATCTATTTGTTTTCTTTTATAATGCCCGTGGAAGGCAATTTTTGGTCTGTTATAACTCAATTCACAGTTATATTATCAGTCTTCAGAATAAAGTCAAATGAATGTAAAATAACTAGCACAAATTAATTTAAAAGGATATCAAGACTAACCTTACAGCACAACCAAATCTGTACCTTTGAATCGTTGAGCCTAAAAAACTTGCTAGACCCAATTTCTGTCCAAGAGAGTAAAAAACATGGAACAATCCTTCAAGCCTTTTTCAATAATATCAAGTTTTCAAAGACAAATTGGTACATATTGGATGGATTACATCAAATTATCATCCAGTATTTTCTCAAAGGGTAGAAAATGCCATCCCACCATACGTACTTCCCTCCCAGTCCAACCCCCCCTCTCCCACATTGTATGGCATATATGCCATGTGAGAGAAATCTTAGGCGCATGAAATTGAGGTGAATAATAGGCGCATGAAATTGAGATGCAAGATCAACTTCATCAGCATTTTCTATCATAAATTCATAATCACACGTGGGGTCAAACTTGTATATTTGATGCATATCCTTCAATTCAAGTTGCGAGCTTCCAACATTCAACAAGTTATTTAAATTGTAGGATAGAATAAAATACCATGGTCTGAAACCCTATGAGAGGATAGAAGAACTGAAATGTAACATAATTAGCCAAATCTATATGGAACGAATAATGTCAAGTACCAGGCTTGACAAGTGCACGACGTGAGCCTAGGCAACATAGAAAGTGAAAGAAAGACGCACCTAGGTGCCATATAATTATTTTTGCAGCTAATTCATCAGTAGTAAGACCAGCTTACTGCACACTTCAACAAAGGTTCGTCTACAAATTCAGTTTTGTTTTGTCAGAACTGTACATCAGACAAGGAAAGAACTGTGCATCTTACATGGAAATTTGAAGTCAAAGTCTGATTTATGCAACTTAATAAGTCCATTCGAACTCAAAAAACTTGAGCATGGCTTATGCAAGGAATATTCCATTGATGTTTTAATGCATCTTCGAGGTTAGACCGCTAGAGTTAGATTTCTATCTTAAAATAGTTTTCATATGAGTCAAGGAAGATGGACAGTGAAAAAACAGGTAAAAGCTCACTTCCAAAAAAAACCCAAGTGTCTAATCGAGTTGAAAAACAAAAACGAATAATGAAAATTCAATGTGTCCCTCTGTATTGTATATAAAGCATTTCAACAGTTACCGATGCAAAAAAAAAGTACCTTTGACATCACAAACTACTTGCATTGTCTTATCGGCCATTGAAGACAGAGACCGATATCCTGGGAAGCCTGGAACATAAATTATCTCGTCTAGCTGCCTAAATTTCCCTGGATCATCCCCTTTCTGCATCCATCATAATGGAGGGTCACCAAATCTCAGAAGAATAAAAATGATTCCTTAGGAAATTTTTGACCTCATTAGAGATCTTTAAGATCGTTGATTTCAATTTAAATTGCAAAATGCATTTGATTTTCATGCATCAATCTAGTTCAGCTTGAAATTGAGAAAATTTACTGGTGCAAGCAAAAGAGCTAACTAGAAGCCATTTACACAAAGGATAGAGTAACCAAAGAAAATCTTTTGAAAATCCAGAAGTCAAAACCACCAAAAATAATGATTGAAAACCTTCATCCGTGCTTCCTCGAAAATTGGCAAAAGAATGAATACTGGATCGACTGGAGTTGCAATACACAACCGACCATCTGTCAGAAACAAACCATGATGTAATAAGAGCATGTGGGCAGATGGTTGGCAGGTTTTTAATTACTCGGTACAACGCCCATCCAGTCATTCTATATGTAAGTGGATCTATGCATTTACCTTCACAAACATAATCGCCAAGGAACCAGGACCCATAAGATTGTTTAAAACAGTGAAGTTCTTGAAGAACTCCATCACTATAGAGGTAGCATGTCGCATCCCCTGCCAAATAAATGAATCTTATCAAAGTCACAGTCATATAACTTCGCACAATAACAGAATTCTGATCTATTAACAAATTCATTTTTATTTTTCTTAAGAGAGGTCTATCAACAAAAATTAATATATCAGAGTTGTCAAAATTTTCTCGCTCGAGTCCAAGTGACTCACATCAATGAACAAAAACTAAAGATAACAGTCTGAAAGTTACCAGTTTTTGGATGCCGGAGTGACAATAAATCATTCACGTGATTCTCTTTTGTACAAATATCTGCGAAGTGCAATCATAAGCTAAAATGGAAAACCAAACAATTTAACCAAAGGGTAAAATATATGACAGACTGTTCAATGCGTTAAAGAGGCGGAATGGGAAATTAGTTCACAACTGTCATAAAAGCAAAGGGCTTCACTGATATGATTAACCACTACCAATAAATCCTCCATATGAAAAAGGAGTAAACCATACAAGCAAGAACTAGGAAAACAAAAATCGGAGAGAATAAAATATCAAATACGCAGCCTCGGTCTGTACTGGAATACCTGGTGCGATTAGCACACGAGTTTCGCTTACGCCTTCCCACCAAGTCATCTCAAGCCTTCAACACACGCCGAAATTATAAAAGAAACATTCTCCGATCAACGATAATAATTTAAAAACGTTAAATCTCTACTCCGATATTGCCATAGATAAACTACCTTTACTGTTGGCTTAGTGTCGGAAAATACTGAAGCTGAAGCTTAACGTACACTTCAATTTACTCGAAAAAACTAGCAGGATCCAGCACACATTGTCAATGGCAGTGATGAAAAAATGCGACTGAAGTTGACGTTGGTCCCACGTGCAGCTATATCGGGAAATTTGGGGGGAAGGGAGTGCATTCTGAAGTATTTAAAAAAAAGGACTTATGACACAATTTTCTTAAATGTCCTTGTGTTTTAAGTGTAAATATATCATTAAATTTGATTATATATACATTTATTTTAGACACGTAATTCATTCTCATCAGTCGACTCAACCTAAATCCTTTCCGTCGACCCCATTTTCATTTCCTTTCCGATTATAATTCTCAACACAAATCGACGTAATGACTAATAATAATCTGATAATATTAACATTTATTTCGATTTATTGTTTATTTTCGTTGGTCGATCGACTGATTGAAGAAGAAAATTTCGACCACGTTTTAGTCTACACAAGCGTGAATCGACCAAACTTAGATCGACCATCTATCCACTTTGGATCTATCTAAGACCCAATAATGATCGACCAAATACCAAACAATGATCAACCATTGTTTGGTCGACCAATGATCGATCATTGATTTGGTCAAAGACCAACATGTTGGTCGACCATCTTTGTCGGTCGACCAAAGCTTTGGTCTTTGACCAAAGCAATGGTCAACCAACAATTGTTGGTCGACCAAGCAATTTGACCAAAGCATTGGTCGACCAAATAATGGTCGACCATTGTTGATTGTTGGGTCTATTCAATATTTCGATTTGGGAAAAAAGACTCGTAAATTTTAATTGAGAGAAGATGTGTGTCGATCGAGAAGAAAGAAAATAAGAATTAATTAAGTTTAATTGCAGTTAATATAATAATCAAAAGTCAACTCCTTGTTTCTTAAAAAAAAAAGTCAGAATCCTTATTTTTTAAATACTTTCTATCTCACTCCTACTTTTTTAAATGTCCCCAGCTATATCTCCTTGCTTCATTTGGATATATAAATATAAAATAAATAATAAAATTGAAGATCAAGATTTTCGTGAAAACTTGTTAAATTATTAAAATAAAAACTACGATAAAGATAAAAAAAAAATTCAGTATAATATTTTATAGTGCATAATGACTCACTATATTTTGAAAAGAATACAAATTCTTTTGATACAAGAGAACAAACACATCACAAATATTATAGAACTAAGCTATCAGTTGCTATAAGATGAGGAAAAAACTCGAATGAGATACTTGAATTATGAAGGAATTCCTCGTGCATTTTCGTTTCAAATTTTTCTACTGTTTTGACAAACCTTTAATGTGTGTAATTTGTGACAACCATTCAAAAGAACTCACCACCATTAATTTGTTGTCTGCCGCCAACTTATTATTTTCCTACATCTCTCTCACTTGGAGATTTGATTGAGAAGCAAACACATCTCCACGCATCCTTTCAATTTTGTCATTACTGCTGCTTACGTTTCTGCTAGTCCACATTAGAATCTACACCACTCAAACTTATCAATCTTCACATGCTTGGTCAGAATATCGGCTATGTTATTCTTTTGTATGGATCTTCTGCATATCCACAGTTTCTTCTTCAACTGCTTCTCGCACAAAATGAAATTGATCTCCATTGTGTTTAGTCCTTGAATGAAAGGCTGGATTTCTTGCGATGTGCAACTTACTTTGACTGTCGCAAAACAAAGGAACGTTTTCTTATTTGTGTCTAATCTCTTCCAATAACCTTTTAATCCATATTACCTTCTTGTAAGATTAAGTAAGTGTCATATATTCTACTTCCATTGTAGATAACATCACAACTGTTTGCAATTTTGAAACACGTCTTATTGCTTTCTGTAAGTGTAAACACATAATCAGTAGTAGATTTTTTCTTATCAGGATTACATGTATAATCTGAATCAATATATTCCATGAAGAGAGTAGAGATAACTAACACACATTTCGAAGGATAACTTAAAATTAACAAAAAGAGATTCGAGATTAGCTTACTATCTTGTTTGTTGAAGCGTTGCAAGACTTTCTTCAAATAATTTTTCTGGGAAAACCAATTCTTTGTGTTACTTCTATCTCGGTGAACTTGCATCCCTAGAATCTTGTTTGCTGGTCCTAAGTCCTTCATATCAAATTACCTGGCCAACTGTGTCTTCAATACTTGGACCTGATCTTTGTTGGGATTTGATCTTTGTTGGGGCCTGCTAACAACATTTCGTCCATATACAACAGCAAAATGATATAATCATTACCAGACCTTTTGAAATATGTACAAGGGTCTGCACTCAGTCTGTTGTATCCAAGACTCATGATAGAGGAATCAAATCTCTTGTACCAACACATCGGCACTTGTTTGAGACCGTACAGAGATTTGTTCAACTTGCAAACCAAGATCTCTTTTTCTTTTTCCGCAAAACCTTCTGCTTGATCATATAGATTTCTTCTTCAAGACCTCCATGAAGAAATGTTGTTTTTACATCTAGCTTCATACCCGAGCACAATGACAACACTACTATGACTTTTGTAAACCGAATCACAGGAGAAAATATCTCATTGATGTCAATTTCTTCTTTCTGAGCACACCCTTTTACTACCAATATAGCACAATACCGCTCTAATTGGTTATTTTCATTACACTTGATCTTATAGACTCATCTGTTACCAATTACTTTTCTATCTCGTTGTAGTATAACAAGATCCCAAGTTTTATTCTTTTATAATGCCTCCAATTCTTCTTGCATTGCTGCCCTAGGCATGTTTTAACTCTCACACTCATCATCAGGAGTTTACGTCAAGATTATGGAAAAAAATTCAAGAATGCCTTGGTACCAAATTAAATTTTAGCACAGCAGCACATCCGCAAACCGATGGTCAGTCTGAACGAACCATTCAAATATTAGAAGACATGCTTCGCGCATGTGTGCTGGATTTTGGGGAAAACTGGGGAAAACATTTGCCTCTAGTAGAATTTTCATACAACAATAGTTATCAATCCTCAATAAAAATGGCACCATATGAAGCATTATATGGAAGAAAACGTCGCTTTCCTCTTAACTGGGATATGGATGAATGGAGAGGCACAAAGAATGGACAAGAACGAGCAATCAGGCCTGACATTATACAAGAAGCCATCGACAAAATACAACCTATCAGGCAACGAATACAAACAGCTCAAAGTCGACAGAAGAGCTATGCAGATAAAAGGCGGAAAGATTTGAAATTTGAAGTCGGAGATTACGTATTACTAAAAGTGTCACCTAGAAAAGGAATCAAGCGTACTGGAAAGAAGGGAAAGTTACATCCTCGATTCGTTGGACCCTTTGAAGTGATAGAACGAATAGGCACTGTGGCTTATCGTCTATCTCTACCCGAGAATATCTCTGGTATACATAACGTATTCCATGTATCACAACTAAGGAAATACAAAATAGACTCAGCCCAATTGATTGACCACCAACAGATAGATCTGGAAGAAAATCTAACATATGAAGAACAATCTGTGAAGATTTTGGACCAAAGAATAAAAGAACTTCGTGGCCGACCAATTCAGTTGATAAAAGTCTTATGGAAAAACCACAACATTGAAGAAGCAACGTGGGAAACAGAGAAAGATATGAGATGTCAATATCCTCATTTATTCCAATAACTCCTAAATCTGGGGACCAGATTTTTAAAAGGAGGGGATATTGTGACACACTAAAAACAAAGGTGCATAAATGCATTTTTATTCGTATAAATTTTACTATTTTCATTTTTAAAATTTTATCACATTATTGGTCGGTACAAATTTTATTTGTCCAAAGTATCTAGAAATACATTAAAATACATCACAATACACTTAAAAATTCATCGAGCACTATGAGGTTCCCATTCCAAAATCAAACACCCAAAATATAATAAAATATTATAATTAAACTTAACATATATGTTAAGTAATTAATTATAATAATTATTAAGTTCAATATAAGATAATCAGGTTCAATAATTAGATACACATATATATAATAATATTAAGTTTGAACATAACATTTTTCCCATTTAATAAATAAATAAATAAAAATAATAATAAATAAAATTAAGAGGGATAAACTTGAAGTTCTCGGCTATAAATATAGCTGAACCTTTCCTCTCTTCACAAGAACCAACCGAGAGAGAGACCAGCCGAGAAGAAAGAAAGAAAGGAAGAGGGAATAAGAAGGAAAAGGAGAAAAAGAAGAAAAAAATAGAAGGCAAAAGCTATACCTTTTCCAAAAAATCCCAATAAATCACCAACTATTCACCTCATATCATAAAGCAATATAACACTGGAGGTGACATAAGAGGATCGAGCAAAAACCAGAAAATCAAACAAAGAGATTCCGCAAAACGGCAACGGTATCCCGTATTCAAGCTAGGTATTTTTCGTTCATTTTTCTTATAGCTACACACCAAACTAGAGGTCGGCTTGAATAACAAAGTTGTACCTCTTGTTGCATAGATGAGGTACATACCACCCGTCATCCCAAAATATTTCCGGAACTAACATTTTCAGAATGCCGAAGTACCCTAGTTCACCATAAGACGATATTTAAAACTGGTATTGATCGGGTAAGAATTTGAAAATACTTTCAACCTACGAAATCAAGATCATAAAAAGTTACATATGCTGGAAAAAACCCGGCCGCGCGTGGCAGCAGGAAGGCCACTCATGCGCCAAAACCGACGGCGCGTGTACTGCACGCGCCGTCGTATCGCCGGTTTTCCGGCGGCCGAACGTTCATGATAATATTCCCGACTTTTTGGCCAACTTTCGTAATGTTTGGAGATGTTTTCTAATTAATATGAATTTTGCAATCTTAAGTAAAATCAACCGGGTTAAATTTTGAACAAAAAATAATCTGGAAATAATCAGCTAGTTACTTAAAAACTCTAACATATAAATATCATTCATAATATATTTTTAGGACTTGCTCCAGCAACTCGGATTATTAATCAAGCCTAAACTGTAAGTTATCAGGTGAGGAAATTGCTATTCATTCTTCTATTAAAACCTTTGGCATTTGGCCTGGAAATTTCAATAGCATTTATTTAATGTTCAAATATCATCCACAGTTCCTTTCGATTACTGATATATTTTCTTGCATATTTATGAATGGATTGATATATCGTTAATGAATGGAGTCATGGACAACGGATTTCGGTCCGGAAATTGAGTCCACTGGACAACGTGGCTTTGGCCCGGAAAATGAGTCCAATGAACAACGGGTCAAAAGTCCCGGGTATATGGTTCATCTGAACAACGCGCACCGAATATTTTGGTCCGGAGAATGGTTCACATGGCTCGTAAAAAGTGCTCAATTAGAGCTATCAATGTTAATTTATGGAATTTTCATTTATCTACTATTTCATTGCATATCATTCATAATATTTAAATTGTTATGTCTATTATGATGTAGTGTTATTTAAAAGCCATATACTAATTTAAACTCACTAAGTCCTCAAAGACTTAACCCTCTGTTTCTTTTCGTCTATTGTAATTTTCAGACACGGGAACTCCTCGTAAAAAGTGCTCAATTAGAGCTATCAATGTTAATTTATGGAATTTTCATTTATCTACTATTTCATTGCATATCATTCATAATATTTAAATTGTTATGTCTATTATGATGTAGTGTTATTTAAAAGCCATATACTAATTTAAACTCACTAAGTCCTCAAAGACTTAACCCTCTGTTTCTTTTCGTCTATTGTAATTTCCAGACACAGGAACCCCTGAATTGGAACAAGAGGAAAATAATTGAAGCTGAGATAAGAGCATTTGAAAGTTGGGATGATATGTTTATAAATGAAAACTTCCGCTGTAACATAATTGTATATATGAATGTTAAACTTTCGCTGTAAAATAATTGTACATATTTGAAATAAGAATGTAAATATTTGTAGATAATCTTTAAATTATAAAGAAAATATTTAAATTTTATCTACAATATCTTTCTAATAATAATAATGGTAAAAAAATAAAATTTAGAAGTTCAATAAAAAAAAAATTGTAGAAAATGTGGCACTTAGTAAGGGAATAAGTATGAATTCCTAAACCGGGCGCCACATCACTAAAACAATCTGACAGAAAGCTTACTCGTCTGAACCTAGACAATACCAACATAATGAAATCAATATCAAGCCAGATCCTGAGTTACCAAACATACTTCAAAGTTCTTCATGATGATCCTGCTTTAGGATTATACATGCGTCAGTCGTTAGCCCGCTGATGATGTCTCGATCTGTGTCCCAGTTCACCGACCTCTCCTCGAGTCAATACTACTCCGAAACTTCTCGACACCAAAATGCCCTAGAAAATGACTAGAAAACCTAAGATATATGGCTAGAAATCAAGAGAGAGTAGTTGAAGGAAGCAGTGTAGGAAACAAATAAAATATGCTTCCATTTATATGCTGCATCCGGACTAGTTCAGGAAATACGAATCAATCTTATTTGCCATTTGTCAGAATCTCATTCGTCTAGTTGGATTTCTCGAAATAATATAAGCTGAAATAGATTGTTTTATCCATTTTAAATTCAGTGGAACTCAACAGGTTGATCCCGAATTATTAATTCCTTAATAATGTTTAATTAACAACCCTTTAATAATCTCTTAATATTTCATTCAGAACAAAGATTCATATCATTACATTCTATCTTCATTAAAAAGAGAAGAACATTAATTTCAAAATAGATATGTCATTGTTATTTTTAAATTTATTATTTTATTTTTATTATGTCATCCGACCAGTAGAGGTAATCAAATTATAGGTTCAATTAAAATAATCAACCGAACCAAATTAATTTAAACTTTTGTTTAGTTTAGTTCGATTTTATTTTAACAAAATAGTTAATTGTTCGGTTTGGTTTCGATTTTTAGTAAAAAAAAAAAAGTTTGGTTAATTTTATAAATAAAATAAAATATTTTATCATTAATTTTCAAATAAAGTTTATTATGATTTTTAAAAATTTTCCTACAATTAAATTATTCTGTCTATCAATCGAAATAATTGATTTTTTTATTAATTATATTTATTCGATTTTAATACCAAACTTCGGTCAATTCGATTTGTAAAAAAAAAAAAAAAAAACTAGTCAATTCAATTTTAAGAAATTCGGTTCAATCAGTTTTAACCGAATACTGACTCGTACAGCCACGAGCTCAACAATGTCATGATTATTTATGGGCAAAATTTAATAAATTATTCATTAAAGGATATAAGTTATAACATTGTTGCTTAAAAAATTATTTAAAGACAAAAATCCCAAATTGTAAATTAGTTATTTTTTTCCTTAAACTTGTATTGTGACGTTTTAGTACCGCACAGCTCATGAAGGTATAATACAAAGCTTACAGCGCCACGCCAGTTTTCCCTTTCGGTCTCATTCCCAACGTAACGTAAAGAAGCCAAAAACCCCAAACTTCGATAATTCACTTACTTTTCACGCCTCAAAATCAAGAAAATGTCATATACTTCGGCCCTCTTCACAGAATTATTTAATTCTACGCATTATTAATCGATGCATCCTCTTGAACTTGCTTTATAATTGATCTCATTCTCACCTGCACCCAGCTTTTATTGTGTGTTCTGCTCATTTTTCACGTTAAGGTCCCCTTTCCCTCGTGTTTCTTGATGTCACTGGCATATAAAATCATGTTGACTTTTTGGGTTGTTGCTGAAATGTGTAGTTTTGTTTGGTATTTTTGAATCCAATGGCCTGTGGCGAATGCTTTCGGTGGTCTGATTTTGGTGCTTGTAGGTCAGATCTGAATGGTATTTTTTCTTCATGAGTAAGGCTTGTTTGGAGGGTGATAGGTTTATTTAATTTCGTTGGGGTTGTAGATAAAGCAAGAATTGTGAAAAATGGAGGTGTCGAATGGGCCAAGTCCCAGACACGGCATAATTACGATAAACAGAGAGAAAAATGAAGGTAATGTAGGGCCGGATCTTCAAATTTTGGATTTGGAGACTCTGCAATATACTATTCGATCGGATCACCAGTTTCATTCCACGAGTGCGTTGGAGATTTTAAGGGAAACGGTGAGGATTCTGCGGTATAATTTGTCGGGTTTCATGGCCATTGCGGCAGTGTTAATTTGTCCAGTTTCAGCCGTGTTGTTGTCGAACTTGTTTATACATCAATCCCTTGTGAAGAGACTGACTTTAAGACTATTGCTTGTTGCAAATTCTAGTGGACTCCCTATCAAGCCTTTTATCAAACAGTCGTGCCAAAAGTTGTCGGAATCGGTCGTTTCTGCAACAATGTGCTTCCCATTATTCGTCACATTGTCACTTCTCTCGAAGGCAGCTGTAGTTTACTCTGTCGATTGTACGTATTCAAGGAAAAAGTTCGATTCCTCGAAGTTTTATGTGATCATTTCCAAGATTTGGAAGCGTGTTTTGATCACATATCTGTGGGTATGTGGTGTAATCTCTGGCTGCATCACATTATTCCTCGTCCTTTTAGTCGTAGTGAGCAGCGCGTTTTCGGTAATGGGATTCCCACCAGACCTGATTCTGTATCTTGCTATGGTAATAGGATTGATATTCTCGGTCACTTTGGCGAATGCTATCATTATTTGCAACATTGCAGTTGTGATCTCTGTTTTAGAGGATGTTTTGGGGCCACAGGCCTTGTTAAGGTCTAGTTCATTAATCAAGGGGCAAACTCAAGTCGGTCTTTTGATATTTCTTGAATCGACAATCGGAATGGCTTTTGTGGAGGGTCTATTCGAGCACAGAGTGAAGACTCTCAGCTATGGAGATGGCTCTTCCAGGATATGGGAAGGGCCTCTTCTTGTCGTAATGTATTCTTTTGTGGTGCTAGTTGACTCGATGAATAGTACCGTTTTCTACTTCAGTTGTAAATCTTATCGCATGGAATCCGCAAATGAAGAGACTGAGCCAGTATTGGAAGCCCCGACTCTTCATTCAGGATCAACAGTTACTCAATGAATTCATTTTCGCAGTACTTTGATATGCGTTTTACGGAAGTGATGCCTTTTCCAATAGATTTTGGTAAAAATCAGCAGGCCACTTTGATGTGCAAACATTGAAAAAGAATATTCAAATATGATTCAAGTGCAGCATATGGTGGTTAGCTTGTAAAATGTTAGCATATGTGCTTTGTGATACTGCGTGTAATCGTATTGAACCACATGGTTTGGATCGGTTGAAAATTAATGGATCATTATCGATAGCTATTAGCCTGTTAGGGAGTAATTTCCCTGATACCGTGTACTTAAAGCAACAATTCGTTTTCTTTGCGTATATGCATATATTCACTGGATAATTCTTTGTTCATCGTCCAAGTCAACCTTCTGCCAAATTTCAACATTAATCAATGTTGGGTAAATTTGAAATCAGTACATAAAATGAATGAGTTTGTGTTTAATTATCTGGAGAGAGAAAACTTTTTAATAAATGCCAAAAATACCCTTATTCTTTATTAAATTTTAATTGATCTCCGCGCTCACAAAATGATATCAGAGCCTTAGTTAAATTTATTTAAAACACAAATTTTATTATTATAATGTAATTAAATGTTTGAGGAGGAGAATTTTCTCAAATTACATGAATTCGAACCCTGGTTCGAGATTAATAATTTACAAGAGCTATTCCAATATTTTGGAATATAAACAAGAGCATCTAACATTGGTTAGATATCAGGAGCAGCAAGGGTCAACACAGCACCCTCATGTAAATTTATGATACAATCTCATAAGTTTATGGAGATAATACCGGATTCTTCTAAACTCTCTGGAGATCTTAGAGAACTTCGGAAGACGGTACGAAATTACGGCAATATGCTGTTTTATGTACTACAGAATGTGGAGAAAATCCTTTAAAGCCAAGAAGAAAAGCTTGGAACATTAAAGGATATTCGAACAAGAATTCAGAAACTAGAACAACAACCAAGTTCTAGTAAAAAGACTTCACAAGGAAGGTTACCACCATCCTTTGGTACTGAACCCTTATTACATCAAAGAGGGAAGGCCAAGGTAATGCCAAAACCTTTAACTGAACTTGAAAAGATGATCAATCTAATTAAAACAGTCTTAGATAAGAAATTAATCTGATGACAACGTTAGAAAGGATTGGTCTAGATGATCTACAAGAGCTTGCAGAATCTTTTGCAAATCTCAAAGTTGTAGATCTAAAAATGAACACGGTCGGAGGTGAACAAGCTACCATAACCTGGTCATCTTCACAGGAACCACCGAGAGAAAGTGTAAGATCTCAGAATATAAGATAACCCCAACCAGACTTTAAAACTGGTGGAGAAGCACACCCAGCGGGAACAAGGTCGAGAAGGAATCAAATTCCTTTGCACCAAACTCCTTATGAGAAATCTGTTCTAGAACCTATACATCCTTATGGGGTTATGCTTAACTTAGATGTATTAGATTTCAAGAACAGAGAAGATCTCATAGATGATTGGACATCTGCAATGAGAATTGCAGCAGGCACACTTGATCTCAATAGAGAAGGATTCATTAAACTTCTAGAAATGAGTCTTATGGGATAAGTGAAAATTGCTTGGGACATGACTTCGGTAGAAACCAAAGAGTCAGTCCTAGCCGGAGAATCTCTTAGTGAGATAGCCGGAAGAATGGCTACCCTATTTAAAGCTCAATTTATAGGGGTAAACTATTTCAACAGTCAAGACACAGAGAAGAGAAAGAAATATACCCAAGCTCTGTATAGTCTTGAATTGCATGATATATGTTTAGTGGATGAATACATTATGTTATTCACTAAATATAGATGGAATTCAGAAGTCGAAGAAGATATAGCAATGCAGCTCTTCTTCGTCAAGATGCCAAGTCCCTGGAGAGAAATGCTTATAAGGGAATATGTACATGGAAATCCAGATACATTGGCACGAAAAGCCTCTTTCCTTAAAGGAAAACTGGCAGAATGGTGTCATTTGGCAGCATTACAAAAGAATTACAAACATTTAAGGGGTATTAACAAACGTACTCCCTTATGTTGTAAAGAAAATGATCTTCCAACAATTATTGGAAGAAAACCGCAGAAGCATAAGAGGAAAAATTTTAGAACTCATCCTTATGCAAGAAGTAGAAGAAGTTCTTGGAAACCAAGAACAGTATGATCTAGACAGAAAGTCAGATCTTACAAATCTGGACAAAGAAGTGGACCATCAAAAAGTAGGATATCATCCCAAGCATCGAGTACATCTCGAAGCACAGGAAGAACACCTACAAAGAAAACTTTCAGAAGAGCTCATACTCGAGCTAACGAAAGTTTCAAGGATTGTAATTACTGAACATGTGGAGCAAGAGGTCATATCTCGACTAACTGTCCAGAAAATAAAAAACGAGGTATTAAATGCTTCGATCCGACCCCGGATATTGAAGAAGCAGTTTATTACCAAGATCTTATTCAAGTATACCGATTTGAGGATATTACCTCAGATGATAGTATATATGAAGAAGAAGAAGTCTTAAGTCAGAGAGAATCCGATGGAACTTAATCGGAATCTGACTGAAGACGAGGTGTTTCGTCATGAAACAATGAGGATTTGTCTGGTTTCTTTAGCCAGACAACAATATCTCATAACATGGTTCAAAAGATTATGAAAGAAAATCCTAGTCTACAAAGATATCAGGGATTCTCTGCAGGAGAGGTAGAAAAATTCTTAAGAAATCTTGGCCTAAGAAACAGAAAGCATCATCTAATCTATAAAGTATCTAGAAGGGAAATGACAATCCCAATGGAACTTACAGGAAATAGAATGGAGATGCAATTAATTCCTTCTAAAGTAATTAAGGAAGAATTACAAAAACTCAAGATAGAAGTAGCACGAACTATGTCCTGGATTCATATTAGAGCAATCCAAATTATGATAAAAGCTATTTTCAAAGAAGGAATAGATTCACCTATTGATATTGTTATATGCGATAAAAGGATGGGGAATCTACAAGATTCAGTACTGGGAACTATCTCAGAAAATCTCTGTGCAGGAAAAATTGTTGGAGTTATCTATCCAAAGATAGCTTACAACTTGACAGATCGAGATTTTAGTCGAGCCTTGACATTACATCAAAATTTCAAGGAGAAAAGGCTGATGAAGAAAGGTAATATGTCATATTCTATTACCTATCAGATTTCATATGCTCTTTCTAATACACATCATCATGAATTGTTTATTAGAAATGAGTTTATAGAAATATCTTAGATATTTGGAAAAGTTGCTCAGGCAATTTATCCAGAAAAGAATTGAGTTTCCTTTAATACAGGAAACAGATATCCAAATCCAAGACAAACCGATTCTACAAAGGAATCAAAGTCTTAGATTGGAACCAAGAATACTATCTTTTCAAGGAGATAGAATTACAAGTCACAGATGAGAAAAAACACCTGTCCAAGAAACCCAACAGGAGCTAAAAAGCTTTTTCACAATAGGAAAACTTAGATGCCTAGAAGGACGGAAAGAAGTAGAAATAGTATTTGATATTACAAAACAAAGAAATCAATTTCTTTGTAATACCATATACTATTTAGAACAACTTATGATATGAACTTACCAAGGAATGATCCAGGTTGGAGAATTGGAATTTCATATCACAGGAATTCCAAGAAAAGAACCAGATCAATTGGTTCTTGGACTAGAGCTTCTTGAGAAACATAAACATTAGAAACGTCTAGAGTATAGTTTTATGGCAGAAGATAGGATGTGGAAAATCCAATGGCCACAAGCCCATTCTCGATATACATTCCAGTAGGAATGTTGTATGAACAATATAAGGCAGAATATTTTACTGCTTATATTAATTCAGTTGCTGGAATCTGTACAGCAAAACGAGGAGTTTTTCCAAATAATTTGGAAGATACTCAAGATTGCTGGAAGAGATTTTTCCAGACGAATCTTAATCTTATGTAAGGGGATTAAGATGGCCGAAATAGTCATTGGCGGTGCTGGACAGACACCTTGGTACAAGGTGAAAACACCACCAATCTATTTTCATGATACATGAGCTGACATTTTGCTTGGAAACAATTTCCTCCAATTGTTTAAGTCCTATATGCAAGAAAATGAGACTAAAAGGTTCGTGTTCACAATACCTTGTGATCACAAAATTATAGTCCAGCGACTAAGAAAGGCATTTTACAAAAAATTGACAATCTAGTTTCGCAACAAGTGTGGTGATGAAGGAAAACTTCTGAACCCAAAAATGAAGGATTCTAGACGGTTTGGAGAAACAATGCTCCAGTTAAGAGCAGATAAAGAACTCCAACCAGAAAAAATAGAATGTCTTAAAATAGCTCTACATAAAAATGAAGTTGAGTTTGAATCTAAGGTATCCTTCGAAGATGTCAAGAAAAGAATCAAAGAAAATTACAATGAAGATCCTTTGGCATGGTGAGATAAAAATCAACTCAAAGTTTGTCTTAAGATTAAGGAAGGCAAAGAGTATGAATTTGTCCGTTGTAAGCCTATCCCAATGAATATTATTGATCAAATGGATATGCAGATTATAATCAAGGAACATTTAGATCTTGGTTTGATCAAAGTAGGAATTTCACCATACAGCAGTCCTGTATTTCTAGTAAAAAATCATGGTGAAATAAAAAGAAACAAACCCAGATTGGTTATTAATTATCAAGAGATTAATAGGATTCTGGAGTTTGATGAGTATTTTATACCTAGTAGAGAACATCTAATTAGTTGCATACGCAATGCAAAGATTTATGTTTGTCTATATTGATGATGTGTCTAAAAATATGGAAGAACATATTAAACATTTAGAGATTTTCTCTGATGTTTGTAAAAAAGAAGGACTGATTTTATCAGAAAAGAAAGCAGTCATTGCTACAAGAAAGATCGAATTTCTAGGAATAGAAATCGATGAGTCTGGAATAATTTTGCAGGATCATACAGTTGAGAAAGTGCAAAATTTTCCAAACGAGTTAAAAGAAAGGAAACAACTTCAAAGTTTTTTAGGAGTTGTTAATTTTGTTGGGATGTTTATTAAAAACCTAGCGAAACACAGGAAAGTGTTTAGTCCATTATTAAAGAAAGATGTAAGATTTGTATGGACAAAAGAACACACAGAAGGACTTGTCTATTTAAATGAGATTTGTAAAAATCTTGCGAAAATGGCTATTTCTCAAGACGAAGATGATCTGGTATTGTATACCGATGCTAGTGATCATTGGTGGGCTGCAGTTTTAACAAAGCTCACACCAAATGGAGAAAAACCTTGCAGATATTGTAGTGGACTATTCTCAGACTCAGAAGCCATAAGATGACATATTAACGAAAAAGAATTTTATGCAGTGAAGAGGGCTTTTGAAAAATGGCCATTATTTTTACTTGCTAAGAAATTTACTTTGAAAGTTGATAATACACAGTTGAAAGCTTTCTTAAGGAATAGAATTGACTCTAAACCTGAGAAGGCAAGATTATTAAGATGGCAGACCTTATGTCAAAATTATATTTTTGATATTGTGATTATTAAATCTCACTAAAATATTCTTGCAGATTTTTTAACAAGAGATGGACAGCATTGATATAGATGCTATTATCAAGATGCAGATGCATTTGAGGGAACACCTTGAAATGCTTCAAACTGAGCTCAACAAGCTGGCCTTAAACGCAGAAGTTGTGGGAAAGCTACAACAAGCCGATAAGAGAATTGTCTCTGATCGAATCACATGATGTTTACAGGCATATACTCAGTTATGGTCTGTAATACAAAGGCCTCTCCTCCTAGGCATTGAGAAGCCACTGGTTTCCCAAATGAAGAGTTTTCGAGGACAGGACTCTATACCTGGAGCAGGGGATTCAAATACCCCTAGCACAAGTGTTAAGTCGAGATCATCTCCAGATGAATTGGCTAAAACAAAAATTGAGACTCCAGATCCTTATCTCGAGTCCTCAAGTCAACCCTTCACCTCAGGGATTGAAGAGGGAGAGATCAACCTTTGACCAAATACTGGCAAAGGCAAAACTAAGGTTGATACTAACGAAACTGCAATTTCTCCATTTCAGGTTTACCAACAAAACTGTGAGAAATTAAAAACAAGAGTAGGCATTAACCCAGCCACTAACAGGGTTGATGTTTCAGAAAAATATCCTAGGATATGGATGAGACCTAACTCATATCCTAAGGAGATCAAAGTGTGGTATGAATTTGGGGCTCTTGCTTCAGTTTATACTACTTCACCGAGCTTCCCAGAAATTTCAAGACTACCTAAATTGATCCAGGAAGTTGTTCACGAAACTTGGGTGAATAACGATTATTTGTCCATGAGAGATATTATGGAGTTGTATTTTTTCAGTGCAACACCAGAACCAGCAAGAAAAGGCTCACACGAAGCCTTTCATTTTATCAAGTTAAGGAGACCAGATTCAAATGTCCAAAAAATTTATCGAGGATCCTCTGTCAGAAAAAACACCCCTTGTTGCTTCAATAATTGAAGACGACATTTCTACCAGAAAAGCATGAGGTCAATGGGTCTGTCTCACTGAGATGGACAAAGTCAATTTTCCATTTAAGTTTTATCAAAATTCGATAAACGGATCTTTCCTGTTAAATACAATGACAGGAAAAACAACAAGTTTTGCAGAAGAAATATTTGAAGAAAAAAAAATATTCTGTGGAACAGCAAGCTGCCGGCAAGCAAAGAGACTCGCCGGAAATTCTGTAATATGGCTCATGTGGGAAGATGGTCGGAACAGATATGTCCAGAATGCCCCAATCAGAAAGAGCCAGAATTTGGCAAAGGCTTCAGACCTCGATCAGACAAGAAAAATCTTGCCGAAACATGACCAAGTGGTGAAGGACCACAAGCACGTTTTCCTCGGGGACCTCGAAAACCAAAGATTCTCCGACAAAGCTAAAGTGGACATGTGACCATTCCATTAATAAAAGAAAAGCCACCATGTGAGTGGAATAACAAGGACCACCAATAATCGGTGGTAAAAAACAAAGACCATTGGATTCCTATCTTTAAAGATAAAAGAAATCCAATAAACGGACAAGGAACTTTAAACCCCTAAAATCATCTATAAAAGGAAGTTAAACGGGGTAAAAGAGATACACAAGAACAAAGTTGGAAACAATGAATATGTATAAAACAATCTTCAAAGTTTCCAAACGAAGAATCAAAGCTACAAGAAAATCACTTAAGGTTTTCAAAGAACTATACCAAGTGCTGAAAGAAGCAGGGAACGAGATATCAGCTGACATGATCTAGACGCATATATACTATTTATGCAAGGAGATCAAAACAGAAGAACAAGTTTCTAGATTCATAATCTAGAAGAAGACAAAACAAGAAAAGTGGAGGGACCATTCAACCACTACAGAAAGTGGTCCACATGCAAGCTGTAAAGGATCATCAAGAGTTGAAGTCCGAGTTTCGAATCCGGAAGAGCCTTCTATAAATAAAGCAGGAAGAAGAAAGTTGGGATCATCGAACATTTCTTCAATTTCTTTCTACAATAAAAATTGAAATATTTTTCAGTTTATGTGTTTTTTAAGTTCATAGTAGCTAAACAAGTTTCTCCTCCTCTACGGGAGGTTACTATGTAATAATAAATGTTTGTGTTTGAATAAAGAAATCTTTGCTCTAGCCCATCTCATGTATTATTTTCAAAATTTTATCTTTTACTGTACACCTTAAGGTAGGAAACGAATTAGGATTGTGCTAAGTGCTATTGAAGGAATTTGCGTCAGTAACCATCGGTTGCGATTGTGTTGTTGGACTGTGAGGTGCAGTCTGTAAAATACGGTGGATATAACCCGGTGGCACTCCCGTCAAAGAGGTAAAATGTTTAATTTATTTTACGAAAGCATGATGGACCTTTAAATTTAAAAAGAAAATCAATTATTTAAAAATAAGGTTGAGGGGTATTTTGGAAAAAATTGGGAAAAAGGGTAGTAAAACCAAATTTGAAAATTTTTGTGTATTGAATCATAAGTTGCCCATCAATGTTTCTTATGTCAGAAGGCAGATCACGATGCATTTTTATCTGGAGTTAGAAACATAAAATCATGTTTTTTTCTAAAAAATTATTAATAAATAAATCAGCTTCGTTATCCTTTACAAAAATTATAACGAGTAGAAACAATACTCAAATTATTTAAATTTTTAACAACTCAACAGTCATGCTTCCTTCTCAATAACTATATTCTTTGCTATTAGAACATATCTTTGTGTATTTAATATTAGACATCAAAACAATACGAGATTAGCGGAGTTGGTTCGGTTCTTCTTGTAACTCACTATGAACGGATTCAGTGGTGGAGCCAGAAATATGGTTCTTCCTGGGCTATAATTTTAAACTCTAAAATCTTTTAATATTTTAAATTGATCTATCCAGGCTAATATCATATTATTCCAAAACATATAAATTTAAAAAAAAATAAAATTGAGCCACCCAGGCTTATACATGCATGTGGCTTCGTCTGTGAACGGATCTCCTCCATTGATTGCCAAATCAAGTCCACGATCAGAGACTTTCTTACTCGGATAGACCGCACTAGAAATCTTACACGAATTTGGGTCGAGTTTGGATCACCTGAAATCCAAAAATTCGACAGTAATGTGGTCGTGAAAGTTGTCGAAATTTTCCTTGTGAAAATTGGGGTGGCCGAATTTTGTGAGGAATGAGAGGAGAAAAAATTTTGGTGGACAAAATTTTGTCTGCCAAAATTTGTGTGTAAAACTTGTGTTATTTCATATGACTCTCAATGAAATATTTGTAAGCTTTGATTTCTGATCACATCAAGAATCCCGCTCATATTAGGATTAATAATTCTAATCCCATTAGAATTCCTATTTTTATTAATTAATTAAAATTTTCATGTTGATACATATAATACAAAGTGAACTCTTGATAAAATACACACACACACACATATGTACATGTATAGACATATATGTAAAATTATCATTTTTTAATTTCTTAATTAATTGTTAATTAATCAATTCTAGACTCCTCAAGAATATTTCATGATAATCATATGCATATTCACTAATACTAACATTATTAATCAATTAGTAGATTCTAAATTCACTAAATAAATAATCGTAAACTCATTATAACCCTGTTTGACGATCACACAGAGCCGATGTACCGTGTGTACATATCTTGTTCATATAATAAAAATTGAAAATTTTGAAGATCAAAATTCCGCTGATCCATTTTTGGCAGATGCTAATTTTATAAACTACTTCACCAAAATATGCAGTTCCACTTTCCTCATTTAATCAGGTGTTAAGTTAACTTCCACATTTTCTATCATATTGAATTACTTTATAAATTCCTTTATAAGCAATCTGTTTGATCTCCATCAAACTACAGTCGTCAAATCCAACTCCTTGAATTTGACTATCTCAAAGAAAAATCATAATCCAATAGTTATGTGACCCTCAATAGTTCATGGATACAGCTAGCCACAACTTCATGTGATTCAGAATATTTATTCTTATTTAGGTTCATCCTAATTAGCCACATTTTTTTATCAACCACTTGATCAAGAATGTCAGAATTCAAATCTGATTTGCACCCATCGGATCATGGTAAGAGCGCCAAGTAGCATAGTCTCATGATCCCTCAAGTATCATTGATAATGTCTGCAAGAATATTGAGTTAAGGTTAGCATACAATACGGTCTCTTCAACTCATATGTCTCGATCGAATATGCAACCATTGGTATATCGAGAATTGCAAATAAATTCGACAACGATATGATATATCTTTGAATAATAACAGTGACATGATATGTGCAACTGATGAAACATCTTTCCAAAATGCACATGTCTTACTCTGGTCAGAGATTCCTTGTATTATTAACTCATCATATCACATAAGATATATCCACCCGTAGGCAAACGGTGAATCCCCAACTGTAATGTATTGACTCCTATGTATTTCGAAATTACACCCAACATCTTCACATTATGACTCTCAATAGAGTCAATAAATGGATCAAAGTGCATGCTATTATGTAGAACTTCTACATTGTCTCGGGTCAAAGGACTAATGATGTACAACCATAATCGGAGACTATTCCACTCGATAAGTGATAACCACTTGGACAGTCCGAGGGAAGGTTGTTCAGTGGATCATCAAAAACTTGTTGTTGTATTTGCCATCCGCAAGTGAATGATGTCAAGTTTTAGTAATCGATAGAGCACGGATGTCGATCTCACAGGGAGTGCAATTTAATTATAAATTAAATACCACAATTAAAATAATTAGACTTTATTTAGAAAAGTCACTAGACTGTTTGTTGTCAATTATGAACTAAAGTTAAGGAAATCGCGCAAACGATTTAAACTCGTGAGAATGAGAATCTAGTTGTACGATTTCACTTGGTCTTCACTGTATAAAATTATCATTGACATCAATATTTATAGTTTCAATGCTTTTATTATCCAAGAATTCTTGACTATTTCTACTCTCTTTCCCAACTGGTGCGTAGAAATCAATTATCTATCGATAATCAAACAGTAAATAATTTCAATTGCATAATAATTCTTTTAATGGATTCGTTGGAGTTATCAGCCTTCCAAGCCATATAAACATTAACGATATATTTTCCTACGGTCCTATTCAAAACCCCCTCTCCCGAGTGATAGGTCTCAAATAAATATGACGATTCAATTATTGATCAAGTAATTGGACACAATAAAATCCGAAAAATATAAATAAATAAGAAGAAATTCAAATATATAAGTAAACAATTCATAAATAAAGATTTGACCAAACTATGTTGTCCTATAGATTAAAAAAATTAGGTCATAACGGAAAAAAATAAAACAAATTAATGTTTTTCGACATTGCAAAAATAATTAAGAGATTGTGGTGAGAGAAGAAAAGAACACTCGAATCTAAACACGCGACTCCGTCCCCAGATGATGCGGTCTTCGTTTTCGAGTTTCTTCCGTTCCTCGTTCTCGCTCTCTGGATTTGTGTGCATGGTTGCGGCTTCCTTTTCTGTCCTTGCGTCTCTCTCCCTCATGTTCTAGGGTTCCTTCCTTTTTATACACGCGTGGCGGCCACACTATTTTGTTTTTCTTTGCATCAATGTTGCTTCATGCACATCATTTTGTCCATTCCTGTATTGACATTTAAAACAACCCAAAAACGCATAATTACCTTCGAAACTAATACAATCTATGCCTATTAATTGAGTAATATACGTGTAAAGATATGCCCTTATCAATCATCATATGATCACTAATCTATATGAATGAATATCTTAATGCACTTACTAATAAAACATGACGTTTATATCATAGATGCTAGTCTAAAGCTCAAGCAACCTTTATCTTTATTAAGGTGGCTGATTTGACTAAAAATGTGTTTTGAATACGGTATAATTCTTAATAAGTTTCTTGAACTTATGTTGCGAGACAAACCTCATGGTACTTATAGTATATTCAAAGACTTTATCTATGTATCTTGCATTAGTATACATATAAAGTAAATGTCATAATTTGATAAAATCGTGAAATATTATTAAATAAAGATTATTTTTTTATCAATAAAGCTCAAACCACTAGTTAGTTTCGCCGAACACATACTCTAACAAATACTCGAGGTTAACGTTGTGGGATGACATGATTGCAGCTGGTGAAAAATTTTGAGGATCGGAGAGAGAACCCCTTTATAAATAAGGATCCATCCCTCTTCGGTCATGGTGCTTATTTGTTACGGAAGAATATTTCGAACAAGGTTCGTACACTTTGACGACGAGCAAAGGATTAGCGAGTGAAATTATATTTTACTGAATTCGATTGATTCTTAATGCAGATTTGAAAAGTACGTACCAGAATTTTGCGTCAAGTTATTTAATTGTTATTTTTTATTAGCCAAATATCAACAAAGTTACGAGGCAACTAATCAAGAATTGATGGTGACGAAAGGAAAAAGATTTTAAAATTTATTTGTAACTTAACATGATTAAAAAGATTAATTTGATAAATTAACTTAATTTAAGGTCAAAATTCATTGTGGTATTTTGCTAGGTGTCTTTTTTTAAAATAGATTCTAGAATTTTCTTTCTTAAAATATTTTGGAGGACCCATAACTTTATTCCTTCTAGGTATCTTTTGATCAAGTAGTTAATGTCGATTATTTTTAAAATATGNAAAAAAAAAAAAAAAAAAAAAAAAAAAAAAAAAAAAACTGTACACACAATACTATCGCGTGCGTTAGATAACTAGTTTTAAGAAAGAAAAATCTAGAATCTAGACTAGCCATCAACATCAACGTCTGGCAAACTTTCCTCTGGTTTGAGCATAATTTCTTCCTGTACACGTATTGGGGACCAGGAACTATTGCATATCTAAATCCGAATAACTTCTTGCCCCTTTATACCATCTGTTTCCATCGTTTCTTCGCTCAAATTGCTGCAATCATGTCAACCCCCAGCCTTAACCTCTGCGTGGTATTATCCGATGCGAAGCGCATAATCAAGGCCAACCGCAGCCATTTCTTGGCCCTCGGACTTCTCTTTGTCCTCCCTCTGTCCTTATCAGCCATCGTGTACCCTTCTTTTTCACAGCCCGCCTCGATTATTTTCATCTATAATCGACTTTTGTCCTCCTCCTCCACGCCTGTACCCGATGGCGAAATCTCCCCTGTTGACAATTCCGATGTTATTTTCACAGTTCTTTACTCCCTTTTTGTACTGCTGTTATCCCTTTTCACCTCCGCATCAATCACCCATAGCACCTGGAATGGGTTCTTTGGTCGGCAACTGAATATTACTTCCTCTGTTAAATCCATCCTGGTTTCGTTTTTCCCTCTTACAGTGACGTATGTTGTGTCCCTGCTGATTCTGGGATTGATTATATTTGCTGTGGGAGGTCTAGCTGCGTTGATGTACGGCGGCATCTTGTTCTGGGGAGCTCAAACGGATTTCGGCAACGTATATTTTCCGGTTCTCGTTGTTTTACTCGCGGTTTTGCTTGTGGGGGTGATGATCTACATTCAAGTTGAGTGGTTTTTGGCCTGTGTGGTCGTTGTTGTTGAATCAAAGTGGGGCTTTGAACCGCTTAAAAGGAGTTCTTATTTGGTTAAGGGGGTGAAGTGGATTGCGTTCTCGATTCTTATTTATTTTGCGTTGTCGATTGGATTTTTGTCCGCTTTCTATTCAAGTTCAGTGCCTAGTTATATTAGTAGTGGCTCGATCAGCTGGGAGTTCGGTCTTCCAACTGTTCTTTTCACAGTATTTGCAACTGCCTTGTTGCTTTACAGTGTTGTTGCGACTGCTGTGTTGTTTATATATTGCAAAGCATTACACGGGGAGTTGGCGTTAGAGATGGTGGATGAGTTTGCTCCTCTGTATGTTCGATTGCCATTCGATGGCGATGAGAAGGTTCCTAAAGTTGTTTATGTTGTCTAGAGCCGAGTCGAGGTTGACGAGGTTAGCAGCTTCGGCCTGTGATATAACTGTTTGGTTCTTGTTCTGTTGCTTTTGCATTACATTCCGTCTGGTCAATAATGTGTGTATATTAAACTAAAGTTGTCTGAACCATGTAGCCTTTTGAAGATTTATGTATGGATGTATACACTTTGCCATGTTTCTAAATGTTTGATTTTACTACAGACCCGTATGGTGATGCTGATGATTTAGTCTTGTATCCTACGGCGAGTGTTATATAGGTCGCGATAATTTCAGTTTTTGTTAACAATTCGTGCGGTAAAAGAACATCATTGTCCTAGTTTTAGTGAAATACAAACCAACTTAAATTATACTTTTTGCTCATCTCTTCTCATGTCATTTCACGAAGGGAGATCAAGAGAACGAGTGGTTCTCAAAACAATTGATTAACGATGTTGTAGTGATAAAGAGAGAACGCATTTGGACTTGAAAACTTGAGGTTGAATGACATGAATATGACCGGACATGGAGTGCTAATGATTAGAATAAGGAGATTCAAGGAAGCATTGCATAGACTCATGAGCAATCAAGTAGAGCTTGCAAGCAAGGTGCCAAATCTCGAAGGGTTCGTGAGGCATGGAAATGAGTTTGGAGGCCATATGATCATTGTTCAAGTGTTGAATGATGAGGAGTCCAGAACACACAGTGCTAGGACGGTCAAATATTACTGCCCGAGCGCGCCCACCTACGGAACAAACTACGAATTCCAGAACCCTCGGCGCTAGGGCGGTCGAATATTACCGCCCGAGCGCGACGCCTTGCGGGAAATTTTTTCTTTACCTAATTTAGAGTCCTAAATTATTTGGGTACTTATACTTCGATAACTTTTTGAATTGTAAATAATATGTACACGAAATTTGATGATTGTAAACAATGACTCTTGAGTTTTTATACAATTGATTGAGTTTTTCTCTCAAATTTAAAGCTTGGTTTTGCATACAACTTTGTGTGTTTTTCAAATCAAATTTATCAAAGTTTGTCAATTGTTCTTCACTCGGTTGTTAAAGACGACTTCTTTGAAGGTATCGATTGTTATCTCGTGAATATTTGTTGCTTGGCTTTTCGTAGCTTAGAGGTGAATATCACAAATCGATATTTGTTTCAAAAAGATCGGGATAACACCACGTTCTTTATTTCATCGAATCGAGGGTGTGACTTTGTTTTTGAGTGCGTTTGCTTTTCGTGATTGAAGAATCGCATTATTCGGTATCAGAGCTTTTTATTATTAGATCTGTTTAATCTTTCGTTCTGTTTTCAGATCTGCGTTATTCTAGCGTTCTTCGCTTTCGTGAATCTTGTGATTCTCGAAATTGTGTGAGTCGTGCTTAGTTTTTTTTATTGTGCAATCCAAAAAAAAGTACAAAAAGTTCGAAAATTCTGTTATATTTTAGCATTGATCTTTTGTTATTGTCTCTTGGAGAGTAATATTCAAGTGTCTCTTATAATAACAAAAAATCAAATTTCTTGTTTTACGCAGTCCGTGTATGTCAGTTTGCAAGTATCGTGAAGTTTGAATTTCCGAGTTTGATGTACACAAGCTACAAAGCCTGAAAGCATACCATACAAGGGAACTCTCAAATTGAGTGAACAATTGAGTGCGAGCGTTTTCTTCGAGTGACGTGTGAGGTTTTGTAGTGAGGACAAAAAAAAGAGTGAAAATTGAGTGGCTTTCGTTGGCGTGACTAGTGAGGATTCGTGGTGAGGAAACTTTAGTCTATATTCTTTTCTACTAACTTTGCTTGCAGGTACACATGTATGATGATAGACAATTTCAAACAATTCTTAGACAGTATGATAGGATGTTGGAGAAGTCATTTAGGCCTTTACGTGAGGAGTATAGGCGGTGAGAAGAAGAAGAGTTGTGTGATAGAAAGGTTGATGAGAATAGTAAAGGGCAGAGAGCTGAAGGGAATGGGAAGTCATGTCTAAATCATGATTATGATAGACGATGTGACGAGATTAATGGATTTAGAAGCCAGGGAGAGTATAGGAGAAGTGATACTAAGATGACAATTCCATATTTCCGTGGGGATCCGAAGGAGTATCTTGATTGGGAGGAAATGATGGAGTGCGTTTTTGAGAGCCGAGATTATACGGATGAAATGAAGGTATGACATCTTTTTAGTGAGTTTACCGACTGTGCTACTATTTGGTAGGATAAGTTACCACTGGGTAGAAGATGATGTGGGCATGACCTTAGAGTTACGTGGGATGAGATGAAAAGGGTGATGAGGAAGCAATTTCTTCCTAATCACGATAACATGAGAGGTGGTAGGCTGTAGGAGAGATGAGCGTAGCTTGTATGATGATTCGTTGGCATCTACCCAGTGGTCCAACAGAAAAGAGAAAATCTTGGAAGGGCCAATGATTGAGTCGATGCATGAAGCTACAAACCATGAATCATCCAAATATGAATATCAAGGTACATTTAAAAACTCAAATTCTAATACTTGTGATATTATAAGTCGTGGGTGTTTAGCAGTTGTGCATTATATTTGTAAGGTCCAAAATGCGATAACGTAATCCAACTGCATGAAAAT
>NW_027359993.1:0-482 GCF_012295235.1 Primulina huaijiensis | reverse complement strand
CTAAAAAACAATATTTTGAAAAGTATAGCACATACTAACACCTCTAAAAAAACATCTCTAAACATAAATAAAAGTCGTAAAATCTCTCAACGTAAATCATAAGTGCGAAAAAATAGCAGCGTTGGTCCTTGAGTCATGTGCATCTTCAGTCCAGTCAGGTCAACCATCAAGACCTCCCTTAACATTATTATCATAATCACCTACATCAATCACATCTAGTAAGTCTAAAGACTCAACACCTCATAATCTTGATAACAAATAATACGTATACAGATCACATACAACAGTGAAAAATACTTGTACTTAAAATAACATTTTCATAATAATGCATAAAATTTAAACATAAACATTTTCATATTAACATATTTATATTCATATTCATCAATAACATATTCATATACGTGTTCGTTGAATTCAGATCATTGATTGTTACTCGTATTCGTATTCGTATTCGTATTGAGCGATGGATCCATCTACATATA
>NW_027359992.1:0-473 GCF_012295235.1 Primulina huaijiensis | reverse complement strand
AAGTTTTAAATTCTAATATAATCTCTCGAATTCTGGAAAAAAAAAAATTTAACACTAAATTTTTTAATACACGTGCACATATTGAGTGGAAAGAGACACTAGTTCTTTTTTTTTAAAAAAAAGAAATACTTCTCTCATGTGTATTAATACACTCAAATAAATTTGGATATTATTTTTTAAAAAAAATGAGATTTGACCAAGTTTATCTCTCAAAATTACCAAAATTGACTTCAAAACATCTAAGCTGTAAAATAATGTAATAACACTATATTTCCACCATTTCAGAATTTTTAAATTTTTAAATAACATTAGCCTCAGGTTTTCTTTATTTTTGGCCCTCTTTTAAAAATAGATGAAGCATAATATACTTATCGTTTCATTCGTGATATAAAACAAATAGTATGAAAATGAGTCATTTTTTAATAATGAAATACATAAAAATGATAGTTAATATAATGTTTGATTTGATTGAT
>NW_027359991.1:0-532 GCF_012295235.1 Primulina huaijiensis | reverse complement strand
AGTATATCAAAACAGAAAGTATGAAAAAGCATTACTTTCCGCAGTGTGCTTTTAATGCACACCGTTATTTTTGTCAAGTGCAACAATATTAACAGCGCACATATTATGCACGCCGTTAAAAGTAATATTCGCAGCGTGCTTTTAATGCACGCTGTTGATGACGTGCTGCGAAAAAGTATTTTTCTTTTCGTGAAACAACTCTCTAGTTTCAATTCAACGATCAAAATCCCTAGTTATAATAAATTACGAATAATTCAAAACAACATCATTATAATCTTCTCTACTTCGTTAAATCATGCAATACTCAACAATCTTCAATTTCTGTATGATTTAACAATTTATCGAATTTATTCAAGAAATAGATGAATTTCAAACATCACCAAAAATATAAAATTTATATCTCAAATCGAAGATCTCGTGTCAACGATTCTAGAACTGAAGTCGATTCATCGATTGGATAAACCGATAAGTCGCAAAATCGAAAAGAAAAATCGAAAACTCTATTTTTTATTTTCTCTCACCTCTCTCGTTC
>NW_027359990.1:0-1684 GCF_012295235.1 Primulina huaijiensis | reverse complement strand
AACATAATATATGATATATCATCTATGTACGTGAATATATTTTTTGTGAGACGATCTCGTGGATATTTATTCATGAAACGAATTAACCCTGCATATATTTACAATAAAAACTAATAATTTTAGCATAAAAATTCGTATTTTTCATGAGTGAGTCCAATAAAATATATGTATCACAAAATTAATCAATGAGATTGTTTCACAATTTTTTTTATGTATGTACGTACTAAATATTGATAGATGTAATACATATAGTGGATATAATTCGTTGAACTAGTCGTTAGATTCATACATTATGTTATCATAATATGTGATATCTTTATAAGTGTGTATAACAAGTATAAAAGTAGGTCTCTTGTGAGACGATCTCACGAATCTTTATCTGTGAGACGGATCAACCATACCGATATTCACAATAAAAAGTAATAGTTTTAACATAAAAAGTAATATCTTTTCATGGATGACCCAAATAAGATATTCGTCTCACAAAATATGACTCGTGAGACCGTCTCACACAAGTTTTTGTCCAAGTATAATATAAATAAGTAAATATAACTCGCTAAACCAGCCATTAGACACATATGTTATGTTAGAATAACATGTTGTATATCTATATATGTACATGTACATAACATCGATAGGTAAAAATATTGTGAATGTGTCTTGTTAATAGCGGTTAAACACGTTACATATATATTACGTTAGCATGACATGTAATACTTTTTATAAATGTACGTGTGTAATAATTGATAAGTGTGATATATATAGTGATTTTGTTTATCATATCGTTGTTTCTTCCGGTGCATTTGTTGGTTGACTAAGAACCTAAAATGGATATGAGCATTAGGAAGAAAAGTAAATTGGTAGGTGTATTTGCAGGTTAAATAAGAGCCTACATATCCCACCTCCAATGGAGGGTTTTTTTTTTAAAAAAAAATTTTAAACATTTTAATTTCAAAAATAAAGTAGATGGTGTAGTTTTGCAGAAGTAAGTCAAAACACCACCATCAATGACTGACGTTATGTTATAATGTATTTTGCAGCATCTGTATTTTTTAAAATTGTAGCGTCCAAGATGTCATGTGCAGTTACACATGACAGAAACGTCTGTTGCCAAATACTTTTATTATTATTATTCATTATTATTATTTTTTAATTGAATTTAATATATATCTTATTTAAAATAGGAAGACTATATGTAAAAAAAATGAGAGATGGAACTTAAGTTTAATATTTGAAAAATAGATCATTTAAATGTTGTGTTAATCAACCAATTTTTTTAAAAAAATTCTTTATTTGTAAAATATTAATTAATTTATCGTTTGAAAAAATACTTATTTAAATATGTGTTGCTTTAGGTTTGGAAAAAATGTATATATGTATCCATCCACTTATTTTTATTTTATTATTACAAGTAATATGAGTAATAAAAATAATAATAGTTGAAATATGAAAATTCTTGAATTTTTCGTACACAAAAATTTTGAATTTGTACTTTTTTATTTTTTTAAAAAAAATATTTTATTTTAAAAAAATATATTTGATTTAGTTTTCAAAAAAAATAAAAGAATGTGTATGTATTTCGATCAACTTATTTTTTATTTTTAAAAATTAATGAACTTGAGCTTCAATTTCCATTTTTTTTATGCAGATTAATCTAAAAGATAAATCACTTTTTACTTTTTAT
>NW_027359989.1:0-443 GCF_012295235.1 Primulina huaijiensis | reverse complement strand
TTACCAATATCCAAGTTAGTCACTGCTTGGACTTGGTAAAGGTAAACAAATCTTGAAGGAAAGGGGATAATGCAACCAACAAGAAAAACACCAAAATAAGGCAGAAGACACAAGTTGAGTGATGCTTTTAGGTCGTTGATGACATTTATAATGTTAGGTGCAGGACCATTATATATACTAGTAGTCGGTCGTATTGCGTGCTTGTATAATATTTTTTATAATTCATTTTATTTATATTTAAATGAGGATCAAAATATAATTATAAGAAATAGTGAGGGACTACACTGTAATTTTGATATATAAAATAAAAAATAAATTGAAAAATAAAAGAATAAAAAAATGATTTCCGTAAAAATTGAACCTATAACCTAAACCCCAAGAAATAATGACTTTATCCGCTGAACTACATATAATTTATATTACAATTTTAACATTTTATTAAT
>NW_027359988.1:0-275 GCF_012295235.1 Primulina huaijiensis | reverse complement strand
ATAATTATCGAACCTATTCGGTTGTCTGTAAAAAATAATGGACAATTTATTATGTATCAAACCATAGGTATTTCATTGGTTCATAAAAGTAAACACCAAACTAATCAAAGATACCCCGAACAAAGATATGTTGATAAAAAGAATTTTGATGAATTCATTCTGCAACCTCAAACTCAAAGAATAAATACAGACAAAAATCATTTTGATTTGCTTGTTCCTGAAAATATTTTATGGTCTAGACGTCGTAGAGAATTGAGAATTCGAAGTTTGTTTAT
>NW_027359987.1:0-751 GCF_012295235.1 Primulina huaijiensis | reverse complement strand
TAGGCAATATTTATTAATTATATTTTTTTAAAAAAATTAAAATTTACCGTGTCAACTCCCCCGAACTCCATCTAACCCGATCATTTTTTATTGGTCAGCTATCGGGTCCAACTCGATCTGATCCGAACCCGAAAATCCCAAACTCAAACCTGATTTTTTTCGGGTTGAACCGTGTCGGGTTGGTGGGTTGTGAAATTAAATATCAGCAGTAAAGTAAGGATAATATTTGTATCTATATTTTATAAAAATAATTCACTTGAGCACTAAAAGGACTGAAATTACGAAAGAAGCTGCAAATCATTGCACAAACACCTGAATTTAACTAAATAAAAAACCAAAATTAGAATTATGCCAATTTAATTGACTAATTTTTTTTAAGTTTCTCTAATTTAATTTATCTCGGTATTATTAAATAGTAAGATAAACGAAAAAGGGATTTTCCAAGTTTTTCATTCAAAATGAACTTGATTAATTCATCAATAAAATGCATATGAAACTTATCATGAACCTTAATTGTTATAAATATTAACTATAATTTTAATATAAATGGTGGGAGAAACTAAAGATTAACGCGTTGGCCGTTGTCTTCTTTAATTTGACATAGGCTTGTAATTTAAATAACTTTTATATGATTAATTAATAGAAAATCACACACACACACACATTAAAAAATAAAAAATTACACATCCAATAGATGAGTATCATCTTATCGGTGCTTATATAAGTGTGCACTATAGATGTATAACATATC
>NW_027359986.1:0-403 GCF_012295235.1 Primulina huaijiensis | reverse complement strand
TTTCCTTGTGCCATTCCATTCCTTAAATTGAAACTTCCCTCTAATACATTCTTGACTCCTTTATTTTCCTAGCAGCCTTCCCTTCATTCCTTAACATCTCATTCCCCTCCTTACATTCGAAAATTTTAGAGAATTTAGCAGCAAATAATCGTGACTTTCAGCAACAATAACAAGAAAGAAAAGGGACTCCGTCTCCGCCGCGCCGTGTTCGTCATATGTTTGTTTTCTTCTTAAAACCGAATTTCAAGCATGCTTATATTATTCATTTTCTCTTCAATCAAGTCCTATACATATTTTTAAAAAAACACGCTATGTTCATGAATCATGAAAAACACGAAAATATGACTGCAACTTTTCGAAAATCTGTGCAGTATTTTTTGGCTTTCACTTGTTGCCTCACGGT
>NW_027359985.1:0-10507 GCF_012295235.1 Primulina huaijiensis | reverse complement strand
GGAAAATTCACAATTGGAAGTGGTATATTTATATGTAAGTAGATAAACATCATGCATCATCTACTCAAAGTGTGTGTGTGTATAACCTGGAAGAATAAGAACGGATTCCTCTTTAGCAAGTCTAAAGCAGAAATCCATGTCATCTTCTATGCCTTCCAGCATTTCAAGATTTAGCTTCACCTGCGAAAACATGTTCAAGCTTCATTCAAAACAACAATGCATCCATGTAAATGAAATCGTCGTAGAATCAATATGTATAGTAATAGTATACTAGCTCTCACCATTGTAGACATGGCTCCTTGTGGTTTTTGAGGTAAATAAAGTAAAGGAATCTCAAGAATTTTTGAATAGCATGCATCTGCGGATTCTCTAAGTAGAACCACAATGTTTGATATGAAATCCTTTGGTGTTTTCTCCAGGATTTCAGGAATTGCTACCTAAATATAATTCATGAGATTAATGCCCTTTAAAGAAATTACACCAAGAGGTTGTTACTATCTGATGTTAACATTATAACTTCAGTCAATCTATCTGTATGCTAAATAAAAGAGAACCAAAGATAATACATATATCTGAATGAGAGTTGTGGAATCGGCCAAGATGTTACAGTAGTTCTTAATGCATTCTGTTATCTGATTACAAAAAAAATAATCAAGTTTCTACATTTTCATCGCATCTTCAGAAAGTGGTATTCTGTACTGCTTAGAAATCATTAAAATTTGTAAAAATGGAGGGGGAGAATGTAGGGGAAGCTATGAATTACCCCATATTTCTTAAGAATTCCGTTCGGATCAGAGAGAGCTAACCAACCAAGCCGCCACCCCGGAACCAGCCATCTTTTGGACATCGTTCCAAGACTGACAACAGGGGTGACTGATCCAAAAACGCCCATTGGCACAAATTTGTTGCCTCCGAAAACAAGATCGTAATAAACTTCATCAGAAATCAACACGATCCCAAGTGTTTTCGCGGTCTCCGCAATCTTTTATCCAAAGATTCAACGTTGCCAAGAGTTAGCCAACCAAAAAACAAACTTGAACTGCTAAAAACTGATATATTAGATGAGAATTCTAATCAAACTAAACTTATTGGCAATTACACTCCATTGAGCCGTTGAGAACACCAATTACACTCCATTGAGCCGTTGGATGTGAAAACTTCCACTTGGATTCCCAGGGTTGATGACAACCATGGCAACAGTGTTATCATCTGCCAGAGCTTCTACACCATCAAGATCGATCTTCCAGTCTTTCTCCGGAACAAGATCGAAATGTCGGACTTCCAGATCGACAAATGAGGAGTGGGCGTCATAGGATGGATATCCAGGCCTGGGAAGTAAGATGTTGGCGCTGGGACGAGCCAAGACAGTTAATATGAGTTTTATTGCGTGACCGGCACCAGCGGTGATGAAAATGTCTTCTTTTTATAATTTATGTGGAAGATCCTTTGATAAAAATTCTGCAACCGCCCTGTAGTTGAATCAACACGCAGCACATGTGTTATAAATTATTTGAAATTATCATTTTAAAAATATTGTAGCATTATTCTATTCTTCAATGATTCAAGTGTTTTTTAGAATACTTATTTTTTAATCTTATTCTTTTGAATAATATTCTTCGATCATTTTCAGCCCATGCAAGAGAATTAATCGATCAATCTGTGCGAACTTAAGAACCTCCTTGATTCAGGCAAGCCAGCAGCCGGCGCATGGCCATTAAATTTAGCCGATTGAAGGGCTACGTTAACGGCTTCTTCGGCTACAAGCGTAGTTCTGAAACACGAATATGCAGAGGGATCTCCATGCCCAAGATGGATCATCGGCCTCTCATCCTCTTTCTTCAGTTCTTTCTTCATCGTTTCAAGAAGATCTCGAATGGTAGCCTTAGTCTCTTTCTGGTTCTTCAGACCCCATTTTGCAAATTTATTCTCCGTATTTCACTGCTTTTATTGTAGATTCTTTTCCTTCGAAGTATACCAGAGGTGGTGATTTTGATTGTATTTATACCGTAAAATGAATGATTACCAGCTAATATGGTATCACTTAACAGGAAGCAAATTCCCGGAGCCAATGAATAGGATTGAAATTTCTTGACGAAGTCGAAATGCTGACGAGATTAAATAAATTTCAGATCGTGCCGCATATATATCAAAGGTATTTTAGCTTCTGTATGGCCGCTTTTATTTAATATTAAGATCCTAGTTTCAACACAAGATTTTCTTGAGTCCAATAACTGGAATGATTATATTCTTGGATAGAAAAATTTATCACAATATCCTCCTATCAGTTAACCTATTTTAGGTTTTGATTTTTCATAATCAAATTTTGATCTTATCCTTTAAATAGTTATAATTTGATTTTTTTTTTCTTTTACAAGTTGACAAAAACTTGTGTGAGACGGTCTCACGAGTCGTATTTGTGAGACGGATCTCTTATTTGAGTCATCAATGAAAAAGTATTATTTTTTATGCTAATACTGTTACTTTTTATTATGAATATGAGTAGGGTTGACTCGTCTCACAGATTAAGATCCGTGAGACGGTCTCACATGAGACTCACTCTTACAAGTTTAGCTACGATAGTTTTTGTTGATGACCGTTTTTTTTGCACCAAGGAGTAGCAGAAATTTAAAAATTTTGTTTTACAACAATCAAAACTCCTATAGGAGCCGTATGTTTTAAACCATTCATAGGATGTTCAGATTTGATTTACATTTACATTAAAAAACAGTGGACACCAAACCATTCTGGAATCAGCGGATTTGGTCCTTCTTCTAAATTCTTATGAACGGTCTGCATTGACTCTTACGTATTTTGAAACTACACTCAACCTCGCCACCTGATGACCCTCAATAGAGTCGGTAAACATATCAAAGTGCATGCTAGTACGTAGAGCCTCCACATTGTTCCGGGTCAAAAGACTAATAGTGTACAACCATAACCATGGACTATTTCGCTCGATAAATAATAACCACTTGAAAAGTTCGATGGAGGTTTTTCATTGCATCATCAAATGATCATCCATCTGTATGAAATGACATCTACATGCCCTTACCAATGAAACATGACGTTTACATCACATATGATAGTTTCATACTCGAGCGACATTTATCTTTATTTTAAGCTGATGAATCAATTAAGAGCCAGTTTAGAATATACAATATGTTTCCTAACGAGTTTCATGATTTTATGTTGAGATGAAGACTTCATTATACTTATTGTATATTCAAATACTTTATTTATGCAGCTTGGATGAGTATACAAATAAAATAAATGACATAATTGGATAAAATCGTAAAATATTATTAAAATAAATATTTTTTCACATATGCTAGTCTCATACACAAGTTGGCTTGCTGGACACCTACTCTAATAGTTTTTTTTTTATATCGAAATTGAAGTTCTGATACGATGCCAGATATTATTGATGTGGCGGAAATATTCACCACCATGTCATAAAACTCATTATGATTATTAAACGCAAAAATGCTTGTAGATTCTATCTTTGCAACTCATGATGTGCTAACAAAATTCATACTCATTGAATCTGCAGATCCAACGAGTAGTTGCATCCACGAACTGCACAACATACTGTCCAAGAAAGCTTTTATTCTAGATGATGGCTCGACAGTAAATGTTATTCGGAGCCAATTCTTGAGTCCTACTGCAAACCCTGCAAATGAAATTTCTGTCTTTATCAAGCTAGTGAATAAACTAATAAACTTTTGCTCGATAAGTGATTAAGTGTTGAGTAAAGTGAAAAAAATTACAAAAATGAGATAAGAGGTATGTAACCCAAACTCATAGATTTCACTGAATTATGCGCATGCTAGCATTTTGCAGAGATCATTAAATTTGCCACACACAGCAGCAGCTGTGGGTACTCGAGGTATTTACCTGGCAGAACTATCACTGATTCTTCTTCAGCCAGCATGCGGCAGAATTCCAAATCATCCTTAATACCCTCCAGAAGTGGCAGATTAAGTTTGACCTGGCATGCAAAAACTCATTACAAATAATACGGACCGATTCTTCATTATTTGAGAAAACGTAGTCCGTAGAAAGCTGTTGTGGCTTACCATCACGAACATGGATCCTTCAGGCTAGCTTGCTTCGACATGTTAAGCAAGGAATTTCCTTGATTCGATCATACAATATGTTTGCACATTCTCCAAGAACAACAATGATTTTCCCAAAGAAATCAGATGGGGTATTTTCAAGAATTTGTGGAAGAGCCCCCCCATGGCCTGTTCGAGAAAAAATTGAAGTGTAATTACTAATTGACGTTTAACTAAGACAACCCCTGATTCACAGTTTGGTTAAACAGTTAGTACTCCTACTTCCTAGCCCTATGATCAGTGGTAAATAACCTTGGCCTTATTTTTGTAACCAGCGACGGATCTTCTTTGCGGTAAAGCCAACAGAATACCAACACTTACATGAATGAGAATTTTTTTCTGGATCGCTTTCAAGCAGTAGTTCCAGTATAAATTAGTATGGGCAGTAAGTCAAAGTAGCCCAACTCACAAAGAAGCCAATTATTTTACTGTCACGGTAATGAGAAATGAAATGGTTTCAAACCACAAAAGAGCCTGCTGAACGTAAATTTAATTTTAACACACTTTAAGCCGGTAAGCTAGCCACAGATTTATCACACAAAACTACTTCGTTCCAAGAAAATTTGAAGGTTTCAATTCCAATATTAATTTTTAACATTTTTACATGCTCAAAATGCAGAAAACAATTGAAAAAGGAAGGAAAAAATAGAATTTGAGAGATGGAGAGAGTACCCCTTGTTTCATAAGAATGTCATCTGGATCATTCGTAACAAGCCAACCAAGTCTCAGACCAGGAACGATCCATCTCCTTGATAATATTGACCCAACTGGACCCCCATGGGTACAAATGGGCTACTTCCAAATGTAAGATGGTAATATACTTCATCATAAATTACTAAAATTCCTAGCTTTTTAGCAGCCTCCGCAATCTAGGAAATCACAAGTTAATTTGTACAGCGAGACCATCAGCTATGCATTCGTTATAATAAGGAAAGCCTGGTTGTTGGATTTGGGACGTGAAAGGACAGTTACAATGGCTTCTAATGCTGGTGTGCATCCAACAGTCAGGAAAACGTAATCGGGCACAACTCGTATGGAAGATCTTTAGAAAGGTAATCTGATACTTTACGCGGGTAAAGAGAAAAAGAATCATGTTTCCAATACATTGTTTGTACCAGGAATGTAGAAACTTAGTGTATTCACTTAGACTGCATGTAATGCTCCTACTTGGAAGCCTTGCACCATGATTATCATCATTTGTCTAAACTATCAAGTAATCTAGACAAAATCAGAAGGACCAATCTATGTGATATTCAAAAAAAAATTACATAGAATAGGACCATAATCCATAATCAAATCGAACATAGACTACGTCTTAGCCAATTTTCGAGTGCTCCGCCTATAATTGTCAAAAGTAGAAGGAACTTTTCTGTTATCATATTCTTCATTTGAACAGTAGACGTTGTACTACTTGTAAATTGTAATAACATTGCGATCAAAGGTTGAACCAAAAACTTTAAATTTTTTAAGCAAAATTATATACTTGAAACATGTACATTCTCCACGCTGCAGAAAACGTACATGGGAATTCTAAAATCTATAATTCTCCACCTTGGCTATGTTACACCTACTGCAAAGAGTCGCGACTACGAGTTCTATTGTTATAAAAAAAAATATGAGAGTCAAGATTCAACTAGTATTTCGGAGAACTTCTAGCCTTGAACTTTAAGATTCATTGGTGTTGATCCATTTCAAAAGATTTGGGTTCAAATTAATTGTGACAACAGAATTACTGAAGGCGTTGATTGTATGGTTAAAGACTCTTTCAATCTCATGTGATTCTATTTAATTTTCTTAAAAATCCAACACTTTGGTATATATATGATAAGTAAAATAAGCTACATGTGTTTGGTTTTACGTATGGAATGAAAATTTTGGTGTAAATGAAAATTCTAGAAATGTTGATTTTGAAATATTTTAGTTAAAAAGGGTATTTGGAAAGAATGAGTTGGCGAGGAGGATTTGATGGTTTCAGAATAAAATATAATAATCCAATAAGGTGGGCGGAAAAAAGAATAATAAGCCAAGATGAGCAAATATGTTTTTAAAAAATATTAATTCATTAAATAGCTGAACTAGACACTTTTATTAGAGACGACGAAAATATATTTTTCAAAATAATTCAAAATAGAACCATGACACCCTAAAATCACAAGGTATATATGTATTTATATTTTAAAATTTAGTGAAATTTTGCCATAAAATCGTAAAGTACATGAAAAAAATACATATACAATATATACATGAGAAAATTATACTTTCGGTCTAGCATAATTATTAATGTGTGATTTTCTTCATTTATAATATTAAATTTCAGTTTTAGTATTGTATCTTTACAATTTTGGCAAATTAACATTTTCAATCGAAAATTGTGATGTGGCGCTACACACGTCAGCGTCACATCAGTTTCGTACTGGTATCATATCCATGACACATCGAAAAAATTCTTAAAATTGACAAAATCGCAAAGAGACAACCATACAAGATCAAAAATACAGTTTTTCCTAAATACACAACATGCATATATATTAGTTTTGACATGACACACTCTCGTGTCTACATATGTGAGCACCGTTGAAGTAATACACACATATTGGATGTTGAATTTGATATGTTTCATCACATCTGATATGTGAGTGTCACCTCAACAATACTCACATATGTGAGTACTGTGAATTTACTGCTTAACTTACATTCAATTTTTTATTATTTGTAATCAATTTGTGAATAAATTTGACACATATTTTACATATGAAATAGAGTGTATATAACACAAAATATAACATAAATATATATAATGATTTTAAAAACTATATATATTTGAACAATCTTGTAAATAACGCTAATCATTACAAAAGCCATTAAGGTGTTCATATTACTGTATTTTAATTAACATTGTTCATTAAAATTGTATTTAAAAGTCCTTAAAATAAGTAGAACCAGTAAAAAGTTTGGGTACGTTATCTTTGAATTCTTGCTCGAGAAAGCGAAGCCAATTGCTAAATCTTGGATACATTTTATGAACTTAATAATTTATAAAATGAAATGAAATACTAAAATTAATGTTATTATCTAAGATAGAAAATATCTCATTTTCAAATAATAGATATTTTACAAAAATATATTCGTGAGACATATATATTAAGGCAAAAACTTGTGTGATACGGTCTCACGAGTCGTGTTTTGTGGGACAGATCTCTTATTTGGGTCATCCATGAAAAAATATNTGAGACATATATATTAAGGCAAAAACTTGTGTGATACGGTCTCACGAGTCGTGTTTTGTGGGACAGATCTCTTATTTGGGTCATCCATGAAAAAATATTACTTTTTATTGTGAATATCGGTTGGATTGATACATCTCACGGATAAATATTCGTGAGATCGTCTCACAAAAGACCTATTCATATATTAATATGATTAAAAAAATGCAACAAAATTTCTACAATCACAAGGAAGACATCGGGGTCAACGTTGGCGATTGGACAGAGTACATAATATTTAATAAAATCAAATGAAAAGCCGCCATATAGCAGAGTGTTGACCGGTGAGAAAAAGAAACAAATAAAGAGAGGGTGGGGGATGCGTTACATCAATTGAAGGAGCCGTCCCTTTAAGCGCGTTTGGTGCGAGTATAAATAATAATAAAATAAAGAAATGGTAATTAAATGACGGCACGTGGCGGTTATTGCACACCTTCATAGAAACAACCGGCGGATCCCACGTGACAGGTTCGTCTGGGGTGCCGGCTCTGGGCGGCGCTTGCCTTTCTGTCGCATATTCGTGTTGTGAAACTTAATATGACATTGAATTAACAAATAGAAAAAGATCATATTATAAAATAAAAAAAAAAACAAATTCCACAAAATACGTATTGTTTTCTAAATTGAGGTGCCACTTCCTTAGCTTGTCCGGTACAACTATGGGCGTAAATTAACCGAATCAAACAGGATATCAATAAAAATTTAAGGTTTGAATTCGGTTCGAATCAAGTGTATTCGAATTCGAACTCGATTCGAATTTTGAATTTTTTTTAAAAAAAAATTGATTCGAGTTCGACTCGAAAGGAAGTTCGACTCGAATTCTACGAACCTATTCACGAGTTATTCAAACTATTGTTTTGGATAGTAAGATCTGACCATGAATGTTCGAAAGCTCAAAATATATATTTATTTAATATATAATTATATTATATTAATAAAATCGTGAACGTTTCTCGAAAACTATTGGAAGAAAAAAAATTGTCTCGAGTTTAGTTTAGCAAAAAATTGAAATAAGTTTAAATTTAACTCCATATCGATAAATTCTTATTTTTTTTATTACAACTCTCCCGGGGATGGGAGATCGAATCCGAGAAGATCGACTATTCCGACAGGGATGAGATTACTGGACTAAAAGTCCGGTCTCCGATAAATTCTAACACAACACAAATATTTATCAAATATGTTTAAAAATTTAACGAATCAGCTGAATCTTTTATAAGCCTACACGCAACGTCGAATATTTCAGTCATGGAAATTCTTTTTTTAAAACCGAAAAAGAAAAAGAAGAAAAAGAACGCCGCCTACGCCTGAGGTGTGTATCGAACGCAGGAAACAAAGTGTACTCCACAATTTCCGCCGACGCATTGAGGTCGAGGCCCACCGAAAGCGGCTGCGGAATCGTCACTGACCACACCTCAATTTCTCCACCGCGGACCCGCCGCCTTTATCTCCTCCCTTCCCCCACGCGCTTCGTGTTGTCAGGAATTCCGAATCTACTTGTTTCTTTATAGAGACAAATGTCCGAATAATTCGTTATATAAAATTTTATCTTAACCCATAATAATTATATTATATAAACAAAAACTTGTGTGAGACGGTCTCACGGGTTATATTTTGTGAAATGGATCTCTTATTTGGGTCATTCATGAAAAATTATTGCTTTTTATACTAAAACTATTACTTGTTATTGTGAATATCGGTAGGGTTGACCTGTCTCATAGATAAAAATATGTGAAAACGTCTTATAAGAGAACTACTCTATTATATATTCACCTTCGAACTAAATCATTTTTTCAATTTCCATTAGAAGCAATAATTGAGATATAAACACGTTAGATATTTCATACGTCCTCGATCCTACTCTCGTGAAGTTTTTTGAATTCAAAATCAAGCCATCCTAATCAATATGTACATTCTATCAATACTAAATAACATGAATTTGTAAACTTTAGATACATTACATATTATTATTAAAAATTAAATAACATAACAATAATATAATATCATGTAGAAAATAAATAATCCTAAAATATATATAAAATAAATGTGAAAAGGGTGAAAAATGAGTTCAGAAGATCATAAACGAGCTATAAAGAATACAGTCTGAGTTACTCCCCTTGTTGCAAAGATCACTTAAAATTTTTAACCCGTCGATAATGTCCTTATAAAAATATTGGTAACATGATCTTTAGTTGATGTTTATATATAATACTTCTGAACCAAATATCTTTTTTTGTGCATTTAAATGATCAAATAACCATTAGTTGACTTAACATATCCAAAGATAAATATGTTAGCACATTATTGTTTACAATGACTAATTAATATATATTTTTCTGCAAAAAAACATAGAATCTATACCTCAAAAGAAAATTTCATATTTTCAATTATTTCATCTCACATTTATATTTAAAAATGCTTGACAGTTTTAGTAAACTTTCCGAGATTATGTACTAATACGATTGAATCACGTGTATTCGAATAATCTTAACCCATAATTTTAACCCGCATAATGAATTTTGTCATTATTTGAAAAGATAGTATGGGCGGGTGAATCTAATTCTATTTGACATTTTAAGTCATTCATAAATTTTCTTAATAATCATTTATTATTTACTTGGTTCTCACTTAATCTTGGAGAAGAAGTAAAAGTTTATCGTGTGTTAGAACGAATAATTTGGCCCTTGAAAAGAAGATTTGAATAATTCAAACATATGATTCAATGCTGCAAAAAGATGGAATAAAAAAATAAATTTTTGAAAACTAAATAAATAAAAGATATAAATAGGATTATAGAGCAAGGGCTAAAAGTAACACGTGCCGTCCACCTTAGACACGATTTGGCCCCCCCCGTCAACACGTAATTCAAACGGCTGTGTGATCCACAACCAGACTGGCCGCCATCCATTTTAATTGACCCATTCTTTTGACATTGATATTTTCAAACACTTCTTCATATAAAATAATAAATATATATATATATTCGAGGAGAATGACAACTAACGAATTAGCATTTGGTAGCCTGTACACGAACAGTGTGCCTAGACGTATACAAAAATTGGAATTGAAAATTGAATTCGATTTGGATTTTAAATCCATGAAATTGAAATTTTATTTTGGTATTTGGCA
>NW_027359984.1:0-429 GCF_012295235.1 Primulina huaijiensis | reverse complement strand
CCTCTCGTCGGGTGTTGGTAATGCGAGCTCGGTGAAATTTGGTCAAGTGTTTGTACGCAACAAGTTGTATAATTTCGACCCTCATGTCATCAATACTTATTTCAGCTCACCCGAAATTGCTATAGGTCCTCAACCGGATCTTGATGAGGTAATCTCTGTCCTAACTGGTGGCGTGCTTAGAAAATTTCCTGCTCATCTACATAAGGTCTCCGCTTCAAATCTCACGTCCCTATACTCGGTGCTGCACAAGATTTCCATTCGAAACTGGACACCAACCACCAACACTACGGTGGTCACTAAGTCCCAGGCACTGACTCTGTTTGCCATTGGAAATTGCACTTTGAATCTTGGACGTCTCATCTTTTATACTGTCATACAGTATGAAAATGGAGGATTGAAGTCATCCAAGCTCCCGTTTCCCAGTTTGAT
>NW_027359983.1:0-361 GCF_012295235.1 Primulina huaijiensis | reverse complement strand
GTAGTCATGACTTTGGTAAAACGACCAAACCAAGCCCTAGGAGACCGTTTTAATCCATATAATGATTTCTTCAACTTGCACACCTTCTTATTCTGTTTTTCAGTTATCATGCACCCTGGTGGGAGATCCATGTAGACTTCTTCGAGTAGTTCACCATGTAGAAATGCATTCTTAACATCAAATTGTTGCAAGGGCCAATCTGAATTGGCAGCTAAGGACAACAAGACTCGGACTGTGTTGATTTTAGCTACAGGGGCGAATGTTTCTGTATAGTCGATCCCATAAGCTTGAGAGTACCCTTTTGCCACTAATCTTACCTTGAAACGTTCGATCGTGCCATCAGCTTTGTATTTCACGGTAA
>NW_027359982.1:0-493 GCF_012295235.1 Primulina huaijiensis | reverse complement strand
ATATTGCCTGATTTCGAGTAGCATACTTCAGAGACCGAGTTTTTTTATCCGTATTTCGTTGTCAGTTATGTTGACAACCTCAAGATTAGAAGATGTAATCATGAGTTTAGGCGGGGTGACAGAATCATCACAATTCATGTCAAACCAGAGGCCTATGGAGCAACCTGAGTTGTTGCCAATGCCGAAAGGGAACGGAACACTTATATCTCCGCACTTGGCTTCGCAGCCAGGTTTTGCTACATTGGAAAGGGGATGACCAGCAAATGACAGTGAAAGGGACAAAAAAATAAAGATTATAGATTCAAGGAGCATGCTTTTGATCTTCATGACTTTGTTCAGGAGTTGTATTGTAAAACCCAAGATTTTTCAATCGTGATAATATTTTTGTAATTTATATGTGCTAGGATTATTCAATCTTTGGGTATCTATCTCATTATTTAGATGTAATATTGCAAGATTATCTAAAGTTGTGTGGATAATTATATCATGTACA
>NW_027359981.1:0-266 GCF_012295235.1 Primulina huaijiensis | reverse complement strand
ATAATTATAACAACAATTATGAGTATATGTAAACCCCCCAAGAGAAATTGTTAGACGGATATATATTATTTATATATGTTCCCGATAGAGAATTATCAGATATCAGAAAAGTATCATACTTCAATTTGAATTTTGAATTGAATAGAAAATTGAAATTCTGTTTTCATAGAGCACAACCCGGGTTGCCCCGAATAGAACAGAGAACGACAATAAAACAATAAAAGAGAAGAAAGACGGATATTATAGATATCTCCACACGTGGTTAG
>NW_027359980.1:0-534 GCF_012295235.1 Primulina huaijiensis | reverse complement strand
TAATAATTATAAAAAAATTTAAATAATAAATTTTTTTAGTATTAAATGAAGCTTTTCCCTAACGCAATACTAATCCCAGTGGGCTGTTTTTCCGCTATGTTTTCATCATGCGTAACTAATTTATTATATATGAAAATTATCTTTTAGACGATAAGTCGTTGTAATCAAGAAATATAAAAAAAATCAGTTAATGAATATCATTAGATTAATTAATAATCGAATAATTTAATTATCGGGACTTAGTGAAATATTAAATACCAAACTTATGCAGAATATATAACATTTTCTAGCTCGCGGTATTTGACTAAAAAATAAAAGACGATGATAACATAGTTATTTTTTAGATTCTAATTTTTATCAAATTTGATTCACAACAGAATTTTGAATCTTATCTTCCTGGTTGATATTTAATTCAAGTTATACGGTTATGAAAAGGGAATACAAGATTATGCAAAGAGATTAAATATGATAAAAATGTCAATTTTGTAAAATGAATATTTTATTTAAGTTATTAAAAAAATTATTAAGTTTTAT
>NW_027359979.1:0-446 GCF_012295235.1 Primulina huaijiensis | reverse complement strand
TACCAACGAACATGTTCACGAGCTAACGAGCCGAATATTGTAAAGATTGAGCTTGATTTGTTTATCTTAACGAACATCATTGAACGAGTCCAAACGAGATTTTTTCGAATCGAGTTTCGAGTAGTTCACAAACGGTTTGATTAATTTATATCTCTAATTATTATTATTATTATTACTGGAGTACTATTGACAAGATATAAAATTACTGGAGTAGTAGATTAATCCAACATATAATATTTTGGACCTCAAGTTTTCAAAGCTCTACTAGATTGTAGACTGTTTAAACGGAGTCAAGTCATACTTATTATGATTTTATTACATTGGCTAATTTTCTAGCTAGCTGCTTATAATTTTTTTATTCAGTCAATCACACCTTCGTAAACATCGAAAATAAAGTTCAATATTCCTTCAAAAAAATAAAATTCAATACATTTTCTAAAAAATTA
>NW_027359978.1:324-590 GCF_012295235.1 Primulina huaijiensis | reverse complement strand
AACCCTAAACCCTAAACCCTAAACCCTAAACCCGAAACCCGAAAACCCGAAAACCCCCAAACCCTAAACCCTAAACCCTAAACCCGAAAACCCCCAAACCCTAAACCCTAAACCCCCAACCCTAAACCCGAAAACCCCCAAACCCCAAACCCAAAACCCCCAAACCCCCAAACCCCAAAACCCCAAAACCCCAAACCCCAAACCCCGAAAACCCTAAAACCCTAAAACCCTAAACCCTAAACCCTAAACCCTAAACCCAAAAACCC
>NW_027359978.1:0-276 GCF_012295235.1 Primulina huaijiensis | reverse complement strand
CCCTAAACCCTAAACCCTAAACCCTAAACCCAAAACCCTAAACCCAAAAACCCCGAACCCCGAACCCCGAACCCGAAACCCGAAAACCCTAAAACCCTAAACCCTGAACCCCGAAACCCCGAAACCCCTACCCCTAACCCCTAACCCCTAACCCCTAAACCCTAAACCCTAAACCCCTAACCCCTAACCCACTAACCCACTAAACCACTAAAACACTAAAACACTAAAACACTAAACCCTAAACCCTAAACCCTAAACCCTAAACCAAAAACCCAA
>NW_027359977.1:0-573 GCF_012295235.1 Primulina huaijiensis | reverse complement strand
TCAATTCATTCATTAATTGCAAATATCAATGCAATAAAATAATGTGATTTAGGGAAACTGGAGTCAAACCTCACTCGAGTTGTGCAATCCCAACTCAACATAATTTATACCTTTATTTTCTCGGTCCGACGAAGACGAAGTCTCGAATTCAACTCTGTCCATACCCAATCTGGCAATGACAATATCGAATAGATACAATATCAGTAAATAACTCAGTTCAACCTGTTCTGATCAATACTCAAATCAAAACACAATCTGATCAATGTCAATAGACATACGGTACCACAATACAATCTCAATAATGAATCTGATCAAATGTCAATCTGCTGATGTTTCAACGGTATAACAATACAGTCTCGATAACCCCGCCAATCTCAACATCCCAGAAATAATACCAGAACACATAATCAGTAGCAGTACAACTCATAATCTGAATAACAACACAAATCTGATATCGAATCTCAATCAAATCCATTCTGAAAACATACACAATCCGTTCTTCAATCTAACTTCAATTATACGATGTCCACTGTATCAGAAACACCATATATGATTCTTATTCGATTCTGACAA
>NW_027359976.1:0-1850 GCF_012295235.1 Primulina huaijiensis | reverse complement strand
TTACCCTTCAGCCAGTTTAAATTTTAAACATTATTATATTATTGGTAGGGATGTAAACTATCCAAACCAAACCAAATAGTATCAGGCTTGAGCTTTGTTTGTTTAAGACTGCTCGAGCTCGAGCTCGATTCGAGCTTCTAGTATCAGGCTCGAGCTCGGTTTGTATTGAAATTATTGAGCTCGAGAAAAGCTCGAGCTCAGCTCGTTAAAAGCTCGTTTAACATGTTAATCAAGCCAGGCTCGAGCTTGATTCATTAATAGCTTGTTTAGCATGTTTAACAAGCCTGGCTTGAGCTCGTCTCGTTTTCGAGCTCGATAAGCTTAGAATTGAGCTCGAGTTTGAGTTTGAATCGAGCTTGTTAAAAATTAAATATATATATATAAACTAATTTTAAATCAGACATAAAAATGTAAATTAATTCATAAATAACCAAAACGACACAAATAAGAGTTAAAAAAAAACATAAATCAGTATATTATTGAACATTCCAAAATCATACATCTAGAATATTCATTATATACTGATATCACCAAAATCATCTAGAATATTCATTAAATATAGTAGATCGAAGACAGCACATCGTTATGAAATGAATTCGACATAATTAACTTAAATTATTGATTAATGTCAAATGCCATATCAATTTAGCATGTAAAATTTTTAATTAAGCTTCATAGACTAATAGTAAAGTTACTCAACTTGTATATGACTTGGTTATGTAAATTTTTAGCGAAAAAGAATAAGTTGATGTATTTCTGTTAATTCATTTTATTTATTGTATTTTAAAGAACATTTTAGTATAATGATATGCAAATAAGATTAAAAATGTAATTGTGGCTAAATGATGTGAATTTATCATTTTTCAAACATGTCTTGTATTCAATTCCTTCCATTGACATTAGTACTAATATTTTTATTTGTCAACTCAACAAATGAGCTAAGCTCAAGCTTACGAGCCACCTAAACGACTCGAGCTCGAGCTCGAGCTTACGAGCCATCTAAACGAGCTGAGCTCGAGCTCGAGAGCCTATTATCAAACATGTTTGCGAGCTCACGATCCGAATATCCTTAAGCTTGAGCTTGGTTTGATTAAATTTTCGAGCTCAAAATCGAGCTTGGGCTTGGTTTGAAATGATTAACAAACAAACTCAAACGAGCTTTTTATCGAGTTGAGCTTCGAATAGCTCGCGAACGGTTTAGTTCATTTACATCCCTAATTATTGGATCACCACTAAGATTCATAAATTTAAATAAAATCTAAATTTAAATTAATGAATATTTAATTACTAGAAATACTAAAAGTGTCCTTTCATTCAATATAGGGACCCTTTTGATTTCGGGGTTATCCCACCTTGCATTCAATATTTTGTTTTTAGAGTTTTGTGCAAGGCTGAACCATCATTTTCTTGCTGACAAATCGATCTAAAGGCATCACACATTCAAATTTTGTATACTGATATATATATATATATATATAGTGTGTGTTTTTTTATTGCATCGATAAGCGAGTGATATCCCATAAGAGTCCGGATCATGGATGATCTGGGATGTTGAGGAGATAGCTCAAATCAAGATCAATTTGTAGGATAAATTCTTCAGTAGTCGGGCATGCGAGTACCCAGGACATTTTCTCCTCGGACTACCTTATGCCCGAGATCTCGTACAAAAGTTCCCGGGAAGATTTTCACCCGGACTTCCTCGAAATCATCATTTCACTCGAGTACACTAGTATGAGCTACTTTATGTTTGATAATCATTATTGTCAGAACAGGGGTTGGCGTGTCAGAGAAGTTGTCAGAAGCATGATATGAGCAGTCATCTTGCTATAATTAGTAGGATGACACTAAAA
>NW_027359975.1:0-1509 GCF_012295235.1 Primulina huaijiensis | reverse complement strand
TCTTTGCAAAAGATATAGTTTGATGATGTATTGTTAAATATAATTTTGGATTAGATAAAAATATTATTATGTAAGAGTGTAATGTCCACGATCCCCTAGAATATTCATGAGAAAATTAATTAAACAATAGATATTTTATTACGTGTTAAATGAGTTTAAATGTTTTATTATTTGTTTCTTTATGATTGATGTATGAAAAATTTTGGTGTGTATATATATAAACCATATACATCTCCCCTCCAATCAGAGTAATATCATAGAGTGTGGAAACAAGTAAAACCAACAAAAAATATGAACCAAATATCCTTCGAAACACTAGCAGAAAACTTGAATAAACTTATACAACCATATAAAACTAGCATCTGGAAAACTCTAAAGAATTAACAATTAAACCAATTCCTGATAGGAACTCCTCCTGATCTGTCCAACCTGAAACATGTCCCGTAGAATAGGGTGTCCAAGATGAAAGTAAGGACGCTAGCGACAAATCGTCAAGTACATAATGTATGAGTATATAAACATATATGTGCATGCATGAACATGAATTGGTGATTAGAGATTAAAATGGAAACTCGTGCTCAAATAAAAAAGGCGCAGAGAACATGCAGCCTCGTCGCAGATCGTACCTCTTGGAGCCTCGCATACCTCAAATAGACGCGGAATTACAAAGTCTTGGGTCACATAGCATGTTGTCCCAACGGATCTAATGTCAACTACTCAATCGTCTACAAGGAAGGGCTGAGCGGCCTTACTGAACTGGCTATCTCAAAGATATAGGATCGACATGATATGACAATGTTGCGTGATATCATGACATAAAACATGTATCATAAATCATATGACTAGTAAAATGCAACACATAAGCATATATGCTCAGCTAGATATGTCAGTCAGTACTCACGTACCTCTACACTAGTATGGGATAACATGAATGTCTACTTGTTGATCCTAGACATTATAACCCAAAAACTGCATTACTCTATGATCATGCATTATAACTTAAGTATTATCCCTCCAGTATAGCTAAGGCTGTAAGGTCCAGTAATTTAATTCGCGTAACCTAAGTGCTTACAATCTAGAATTTTATTTTTTTAAATATATGCTTAATTATTTTTATGCATTTTATGCATAATTCATGCATGATAGGATTTAATTCATGAAATTTTAAAAGTTCACGCATTAGGGTTTCTAGGTGCATTCCACGTTCGAACGAGGATCAGAGACCGGAGAATTTTCAGGAAAATTATTTTATTGCATGATTAATTTTTATTAATTAAAATACGATTTTTTTAAGGGTATTTTTCAAAATAGGATTTTATTGGGTATTTTTCACCCGCATGATTTTATTTTTAACGGTACGTAAATTTTATCGAATCGGGGGACTTTTTGAGGGTTCGGCTAATATTTTCACAAACTTTCCAACAAGAAATATTTTTCGGGAGTGCGTTTAGATTTAATGAGCCCACTTTTAAGCTTATTGGGCTTGAAACTCTTTTAAAATTTTAATTA
>NW_027359974.1:0-570 GCF_012295235.1 Primulina huaijiensis | reverse complement strand
ACAAACAATCTTGATTTTGATAATAACAATATTATTATTTTGTTTTTGATATATTTACTCAAATGTGTAGTTGGTAGATCATAAATTAGAAGTGCTAAGTTGTTGAAATATTGTTGGGATGCAATCAAAGTCCCACATCGGAAGATCTAGAGAAAGATCATGGGTTAATAAAAGATGGAATGATATCTCCATTGGTATGAGGCCTTTTGGGTGGTTCTAAAAGCAAAACCATGAGGGTTAAAACCCAAAGTGGACAATATCATACCATTGTGCAGATATCCGGATTCCATTGATCCAAACAAATATAATTCAAACACATGTTAGTTTCCGGCATCGATGTTTGTTTAAAACATATCTCATAGACTATTCGTCAAAACGGCTGTATGACCAACGCAAAATGCTATAAATCATATTTTAGACCAGCTCTATGAATTTGGATGTTATCGAGGCAATATGCTAGAAGTGGCCATTGGGGCCGGGGAATTCAGTCCCTTCCCGACCCAAACACCAAAAAATGGGCTTAATTTTCAGGTCAAGTGTCAAACATTAATTTTTCTCCGGTCGGATGAT
>NW_027359973.1:0-273 GCF_012295235.1 Primulina huaijiensis | reverse complement strand
CATATAAGCGAGGCTTGGATGATTCCTCTGGATTATATTTGGAATTAACCAAATACCCACCAGAGAACTTCGACGACGTACGAGCTAGAACTCTAGCATTCATGAGAATAGAAGACGATGCTCTCTTNCAAGATTGGGAACTCCCGATACGAATCAAAAGCTCGACCGAGCAAAGGTACAACTAAAATTCGATATCCAGATTTGTCCACTTACAATTTTGCAGGTACATCGAAAGAACTAGTGGACACTCTGAGGAAAATGGATATAAACGTA
>NW_027359972.1:0-3286 GCF_012295235.1 Primulina huaijiensis | reverse complement strand
TTGTTAATTTGTCTTTGAAATTTATCACAATTACTATTGAAATTGTATAATTTGATATGAAATGGATCCGAGGATCTGGATTTGAGAGAATATTTAACATTTAACGAATTTGAAATCTATCACAATGACTTAAGAATGACTATTTGAAATCTGAAGTTCATTACCGAGTGGATTCGCTAAATCGATAGATGTTTTATTATGGATTTGAAATCCTTAACTTCAAATTCACCATTCCAAATACTACTAATTAGTTCATTCAAACAAGTCAAATGATTTGATATAAATGTATAGGATTTGGATTATTTGCTGTGGCTGAAAACACAGCATGTGGTGCTGTGCACTTTTTACACGAGATGATCAGTTGATCATCTCGTTTCTTCTGGTAATTTTTCAATTTTATCTGACACTGTGTGAGATCCATCAAATGATCAACTGATCATCTTGTATAAAAATACACATCACCCGTCCAAATGTATAATATGTGTTTCATGTTACAAAGTTTCAAATTCATCGTTCCAAAAGTCTATTGCTTTTAAAAAAATATATATATACTTCACAAACAATGGTAAAATCATGAGCTACTTCAAATCTTATACCCAAAAATTCGAGTTGAACAAGCGAAAACTCGATTGCTAGCCAAGAATTCTTTAAGTCCAATTATTTTCACTTCGTTTTGAATCTTTTTTTAATTTTTGAAGAACATGGTAGGTGATTTTACAATTTGGTCTCCAAACTTTTACATCATTGTATCAAGAAGGCGGCCATTTTCTATCACAGGCCTCATATCAACTATGCAATCATCCCGAAGAAATCCAAATCCAAATGTCCCATCTGCGTAGAGCCAAATCCTCCCGTCGACATCATCAGAATTTCCAGATGAAGATGAGGGATATGGTTTATAACCTGAATGTGCGTAAAATATTCGCAACACATTGTGGTGGTCGGAAGATGTTGTTGCATGATTCTGTCCAGCTTGATTAGCTTCCACACGAGGTCGAACATGAACACGAGTATTGTACGTCGATTCCTCCTCCGTAGAATACGGAGATTGGATGGAAGCTGAACATGAAGCTGTGAATACTGTGTCACGGTAAGTATCGAGTGTGCAGGAGCCGTCAACCTTATCGCAATAAAACAAGCCCCACTCCTCGCGATAGGACACTAGATACAAATTCAAGCTTCTGTCAGGGCATATACCCTACAACAAAAAAGCAAATACAAAGCATTAAAACATTAACCTCCACCAAAATGGAGCTCAAATCAAGTTTTGATACTGATGGGAAATGTATAAGAGGAGGAGACTATTGATCAGTGTCAAAGTTACCTTCCAAAGTCCTTGTAACGGTCGAGAAGGAGCGGGAGAGAATTCTATTATTTTCTGAAATTGTTTAGAGTCCCATCGGCGCACTCGCCTCCACTTCTCTGTCTCCCTATGCCTTTCCCCCGTCCTTTCCCTTTTCGATTTCTTGCCACCAGTGACACTAAGCTTGCTTCCTAGTGTCTCGTAAATCTGTGTCATCAATCCATCAGGAGGAGATTTGTAAACACTCTCGTACTCCTCCCGTCCATTCCGAGTGCTCAATCGCTTCCTGAACTCGAAAAATTGAGGATTCTCCCACACGGACAAGAAATAATAGCTACCGACAGACAATTGAATATCCACGAGAATCAGTTCACTGCGCAGTTTCTCAGAATCTAGCCTCAACATATCCTTCTCTGTTAACGAAACATTCCCACTGGTGTCTAGATAATTTAGCCCTTTCCCGTTAGACGTAGCGGTGATCCACAAGAAGGGTTTCTTTGTCACGTCGTATCCTCCACATTTGGACGGCGAAATCATGTATCCGGTGATATAAAAAGAATCCCATTCGAAGCATACTAGAGATGGAGATAACGATTGGGATATTTTCATGTAATCATCCGAGTGCCAAAATCCTATAAGGTTCTCGTACTTTTCAAGCAAGTGGTAGAGGTGTCTGTATGAGATCTTTCGGCCACCCCAATTCTGGATTTGGGTTTGGGAGCCCCACCGGCGTCTGCACTTGAGAAACCAAAGCCGCTCGTCGTCACGGCAGAGAGCTAGGAATCTTGTGGAGGTGCGTGCAAACAACTCTAGCTCCCATGGGTTGAGAAATGAGAGGATTCGAATCTGCACATCCTCCGGGAAATCGTTGAATGAAAATGGAAGAATTAATTCCATTTTTCAGACAAACTTCTTCTTTTTCTGCTAGCTTTGATTTTCAACCACAGAGTTTAGATCTATTTATATATATATAATATTCAAATACAGCTGGTTTAATTTGAGACTTTCCCACTTCCTGGTTGACATTTTCTTACCATGAAATACATTCAACTTGCATAATTTTTTTTATACAATGTTCGTTTATTTTGCATAAAAATGGTTTTATTTGAAAATTCCTCAAATAGATGACTGAAAATATTTTGAATTAATATATATTATCTATTTGTTATTATGTTAAATTAAAGGTTCACAAATTAAATGTCCCTCTATTTGGAATTTACCATAACTAAAAAAGAACGTAGACGTTGAGTATTTGAGGACTCATTGAGAAACCATCAATTTAACGTTTTCTTCATGTATAATTCATACAATCGATCGTTTACGAGGCGAGTTCAATCTGAATGAAAATAGAATTGATTCCATTATTGTTAACAGAACCTTTTTTTTCACCAGCTTTGATTTTTTTTACTACAAAATTCGATTGATGCAAGTTGAAATATTTGTAATAATATTTAATGCCTAAAGAACGAACTGTTCCACGGAATCAAAACCTAGTCCCCAAGAAACGTGTACAGCAAGAACTTACAAATATTTTAGTCTCGAATTATCTGTTATTCCATTATTGAAACATAATATAATCGAGATATTATGATATAAACATGTATATTAAAAATTGTTCTATGCCCGTCAATTATATTTTAATTTGAGTAGGTCTCTTGTGAGACGATCTTACGAATCTTTACTGTGAGACATGTCAACCCTATCGATATTCACAATAAAAAGTAATATTCTTAGCATAAAAATTAATAGTACTTTTTCATGGATGACCCAAATAAGATATATGTCTCACAAAATACGACCCGAGAGACCATCTCACACAAGTTTTTGTCTTTTAATTTATAATAATTTAAGTTGATTGACTAAATTTACGATTATACTTTTGATAAAAGGTGCAAAATTTAATCTTATACATATATATAATATGGCCGGGTTCTAATTTTTTTTTTCAATTATTATAAATCTAAAATATTTGGTCTATTAATA
>NW_027359971.1:0-206 GCF_012295235.1 Primulina huaijiensis | reverse complement strand
TTCCATGGTTTCCTGATATCAGTCTCCTATATGTTAATCCTCTAATGAGTGAGGCCATGTCCAATATGTTAATCCTCTATGGAGTGAGGCCGTACAACGGTTACCATCCCACCGTATAAGGGTCATAGTTCGGAAATCTTTTCCCATATCCAATCGAATCTTAACAGTGCTTTGAACATATAATTCGACAAATCTTGAAGAAAACA
>NW_027359970.1:1426-2831 GCF_012295235.1 Primulina huaijiensis | reverse complement strand
TTTCCAATTAATTTCCAAGAAAAAACCCTAACCGAACCCTTAAGCTAACCCTTAAGCCATCTTTAATTTTCACCGAGCCATGCTCGAGCCGGCCTGAGACAACATCGAACCAGACCCCCTATGGACCCTACTGGACCCTTAGAACCCTTAGGAACCGACCCTAAGCTTGAACCGAAGCACAAGAACAGGACCAGCTCTCGGCCGTGAACTCCACTTGACGTAGACTTATTCAAACTTGCTAGAAGCCTAACCAACCGAGCTAGTGTTGGATCTCGATTTTTTAGAGCCCAAAACGCAACGGATGTTTTAAAATTTTTAGATCTTGACATTCAAGATATAATTGGACACTCATATGGTTTTATAATTAAACATTCATAGGGAGTTTAAATTTTATACCTTTGGTAAAAGATTCACACGGCTCCAACTATTCCGGGTTTAGCCGAGATAGCTCTTGATGAATCCCCTACAAACTTTCTTCAAATCTCTTTTTTTTAATCCTCCTATCAAGTCCACGACTAGATCGTTTGTTCCACTTTCAAATAGCAGTAGAATATTTGAAAAAAGTTTCAACGTTGAGATAAAAAATCGAGAGCCGACTCAATCTCTTTTTGCAAAGAGGGTGGCCGAAAATTTGAGGCTTTGGGAGAGGGAATTTTCGATTTTTCAAGGGATGGAGGCTAGGGTTATTAGTCTCCTCCTTTTATAAAGTAGTCATGACCTAATTATCACAAAATAATACATGGGCATCTTAATTAACATTAATGGGTTTGATAAATTAATTGGACAAGTCCAACTAATTTAATTAATTAATCAAAGTACATTAAAAATTTAATTATTTAGAATGTTGGACTTGTACTCCTACAAGTCCATTTAAACATACTTCCCACTATATTTAATAAACTCAAATTTTGAGTTTAATAATTAAAAATTCCCAAATAATATAAATCCAGCTCCTTGAATTTACTCTCCTCAAATTTTAAAAATTCATAAATTCAACTTCTTGAATTTAATTTATCAGAAATTCAACTCCTTGAATTTATTTCCTCAAAATTTAATTATCATAAATTCAACTCCTTGAATTTACTATTTTATAATTTTATATAAATTAAACTACTTGAATTTATTCTCTCAACGGGAACAAATGATCCAGTGCTTGTGTGACCCTCAATAGTTCATAGATGCAGCTAGCCGTGGGTTCACAACTCATTGTGATTCAGGACATAATCCATTATTCGAGCTTACCCTAAATTGCCCCATTCTATGTATCAACAATTGATAATTAGAATGTCAGAAATCATATTTCGGATTAAACCAATGAATCATGATAAGAGCGTCTAATAGCATCGCCCCATGATTCACTAGGTATCACTGATGGTGCCTGCAAGAAACAGTCGATTATGATTAA
>NW_027359970.1:0-817 GCF_012295235.1 Primulina huaijiensis | reverse complement strand
GTCCTGGCAAGGGCTTTGTAAGTGGATCAACTACATTATCTACAGAGGAGACTGATATATCTCCTCTTCCCACAATCTCCCGGATGATGTGGAACTTCTTCAGTACATGTTTTGATCGCTGATGAGACCTTGGTTCCTTTGCTTGTGCAACGGCACTAGTGTTGTCGCAGTACACCGGGACTGGATCAACTCCAATAGGAATAACGCCCAACTCTTGGACAAAATCCTTATCCAAACTGCCTCTTTGGCTGCAGCAGATGCAGCAATGTATTCAGCTTCAGTGGCGGAATCTGCAACGGTGTCTTGCTTGGAACTTTTCCAAGAGACGACCTCACCCTTAAGCATGAATACAAAGCCAGAGGTTGATTTTGAATCATCTAAGTCATATTGGAAGCTAGAATCAGTGTAGTCTTCCAATTTCAATTTTCCAACCCCATATACCATGAACAAGTTCTTAGTCCTTCTCAAGTACTTAAAAATATCTTTCACGGCCTTCCAATGCATTGGACCAGGGTTCGCCTGATATCTGCACTTAACACTCAGAGCGTAAGCAACATCGGGACGTTTCGATATCATACTGTACATGATTCTACCAATAGCTGACGCATATGGAATGCGTGTCATCATCTCTATCTCTTCATCAGTTTTGGGCCACATAACTTTAGATAGAGTAACAACATGACACATTGGTAAGTATAATCTCTTGGAGTCTTCCATAGAGAATCGGTTCAGAATGGTATCGATATAGGTGGCTTGGGTGAGTCCCAACATACTCTTTGATCTATCTCTTTAGATTTGTATTCTCAATACATAGGAT
>NW_027359969.1:0-843 GCF_012295235.1 Primulina huaijiensis | reverse complement strand
CTCGGCAATCTATGACTTGAAGTCGAACCCTTCCTATTTGGACTCTGGAATTATCCGTCTTGAGGTATATCATTTATAGATGTGTGCTACGTTGTAGTCATCAATTACTATCATGCATTTGAAAATTCCCCAGCCTTTAGGTAAATTTTAGTTATTAATTGTTAGAATAAAAGCAAGGAAAAAAAACCAAAAAAATAAATTAAAAAATTGAAGATTTCAGAACTTTAATTTAGAGGGATCTGGTGTCTTTATATATAAAGATAAACAGATTGAATGAAGCTCTTTCTTAAATGAAAAATATTACAAGTTACAGTCTATATTTATTCAATAATTTAGATTTCTTCCTCAATTAATTCAGTGAATTTTCTTGATCCGCTTTCAATCTCGTATGACAAAACCTAATGAAGTTTCACGATTTTTTCCCCAAGAACATGCTATATTTTCTAGACAATTAAATCAACAATTTCATATAGTATAAGTACAATTATTGAAACAAACGAATTTGAATATATATTACCATACTATATAACAATATTTAAACAAATTCCATGAAAAGTTTACAAAAAAATTATTTTTATGTTTGCTGCTTGAATTTATCTGTGAGCACTTAAAACCCATTAATTGGTATTGCATGTGAAGGTGCCGATTGAGGAGCACATCGAGGCACTGGATTGGCTTCGTTCTCAGAGCATAGATCCCGTGCTCCCTCGCAGTTATTATTCTGGCCGCGAATCGTCCGTCGTTCTTCATAATAACGATGAAGAAAAGTTGGTTAGTGTTGCTGGATTTGGTTCAGCAGTTTCATTTCGCCATCTCGATGCATTCTCTTTGAATGATTGGCAT
>NW_027359968.1:0-580 GCF_012295235.1 Primulina huaijiensis | reverse complement strand
CTCAAGAAAAATAAAACAATGCTAAAGAAAATAACTAAAAATAAATTTTGAATTAACAGTCCCCGGCAACGGCGCCAAAAACTTGATAGAGCAAAACTTGCAATGTTAAATCCTTAATAAAAATAAGGTTTTGTATGCTCAAAATTTATCGCAAGTGCACGATGTCAAGTAATAGTATAATATACCGAAGTACGAGTATCGTTCCACTGGAGACTGTATTTAACAATTATTATTTTCAGTTATTAAATCATTAGCAACGAAAAATTTATTGGGTGTTTTATTACTACTATGATCAAATAAATAAGCAAATAAAATGATTCAAGAATTAAAGAATGAGAATTTATATCTAAAATGGTCGAGTAAAATTCAATGAGAAATGGATTTGTTGGGAATATCGGTTCACCTACCTCTCGTTAATTAATTAATTCGTTCGATATTGATTTTATACTTCCGACAGGATTTCCTATTCAATTGAACATACTATCTCGAGCTATGCCAAACTAAGTCTACTCAATGAAGTAATTAAATATTTTATTTATTTATCAAGAGTGAATTGCATTTCGATCTATGAAATCCCCTA
>NW_027359967.1:0-383 GCF_012295235.1 Primulina huaijiensis | reverse complement strand
TTATTCGTGAGACGGATCAATCATGTTCATATTTATAATAAAAATCAATATATTTGACTTAAAAAGTAATATTTTTTCGTCGGTGACCCATATAAAATATATGTTTCACAAAATTGATCCGTGAGACCGTCTCACATGAGTTTTTGTGTTTTCATCATAATACTGACATAATGTCTAACATTATTAGGGGTATGGAAAAATACAGAATTTTTGATATATCGATATTACCGTACCGAAAAATGCAGAAATTTTCAGTACGGTATGATATCGATACCAAAATATTCGGTACAATAACGGTATAAAATTTGAAATTTTCGGTATATACCGAAATATCGAAAATACCGAAATAATATATAATATTTTTAAATAATAAAGTTAATTTT
>NW_027359966.1:0-313 GCF_012295235.1 Primulina huaijiensis | reverse complement strand
TGTTTTCAAAATTATCTGATATCCAAACAGCTTGTTTCAATAAATCAGTGGTCAAGATTTTTAGAACATTTTATCTTTCGGTGTGTATTGAGTAAATCTCATACTAACGTAATATATACTTGAAAATTATGCTGTATAATAAATAAAACTAAATTAATCAATTAAATGACCTGTTTTGATAAATCGAAATTGGTGTACTTTGGGAGAGTATAAGTGCTATTTTCGTATAAACTTTGACTTTTAAAATTTTAAATAAAAGGTTATTAACGTTTAACATTGTCAATGCTACTAAATACATAATTTAACATAACAA
>NW_027359965.1:4770-6576 GCF_012295235.1 Primulina huaijiensis | reverse complement strand
TGTCAAATAAAGATTTGCATTTATGAGGAAGAGTTCTTCCTCACTGCAAAGACCTAAAAAATCTTGCTGAAAAAATTGAATCCCAAGATAAAAATTTAATTGAAAAATTAAATTTAATTCAAGATTCAATAAACAAAGATCTAATACAGCAAACGGAAGGTGTAGAAGATTTCAAAAAAGAGTTAATCCTAATAAAGGAAAAACTCATAAAAATTCTCGGTGAATAATGGCATCCATTGTCACTGTAGATAAAAAATTGGATGAAATCCTTGGAAGACTTTCAAAAGTTGAAAAACAATTGAAAGAACTAAAGGAATATCCAACAACAAGCAGCGCTGATCAAGAAAGTCTTACAGACTATATTGATAAAGCAGCAGCAAAAATAATTGCAGACATTACCAAAACAATGGAAAAATGTCCCTGCAACAAAGAAATTCTTGATGCAATCAAAAACTTGCCTCAGGAAAAAGGAAAAGAGAAGGTTAATCCGGAACCTGAAAAGAAACCAGAAAAACCAAAATCCAAATACAGGTATAGTCCACCATATCATTTTGTGGGAAATCCTGAATTCGGAACCAATAAAATTTATCCTGAATGGAAATGGCCCCCAACAGGCTAATAAACCAAAGGGATAAAATTGATAAATATTTTTGGACTGCTCTCGAGCATGAAGAAGTATTTATCAACAATCAAAAAATTGATATCTTAGATCAAACAATTCGGCTTCTTGCTTAAGTGATCAAGAAATCAAAACAGAACTTGACAACAATCATGAATTAAAACTAATTTATGATAGTCAAGATGAAACTATCTTCGTAGCAGAAGATGAAACCAAAACAGAGGATTTTGAGTTCTCTGGCTCTGAAGAGGAAGAAATTCCTCATGAAAGAATCACTGTCTCAACCACTGAGCGTGGTGAATCATCTGGTGTCAAGCAGGAAGCTGCTACCAGAAACCAAGCGAAGGAATTCTTTATCCCTAAAGAATTAACTTCCAAAGGAAAACTTCCTTCAAACATTCTCAACATAGATTGTGAGAAAGGAAGAAAAGATCTTATTGATCGATGGATAGCTGAGCTTAGTCTCAATGTCCAAACAAATCCACAAGGATTCACTAACAGTGACCTTGTTTTGCTATTAGCTGAACATCTCAGTTCAGGTGTAGCACAAGACTTCATAAAATCTGCAACATGGAATACTACGTTAAACCCAGCAGACTTTGTGAACGAAATTGGGAACAACCTATATACTATGTTCTTAGGCATAGATATGATGGCCAACGCCCAAGCAGAAAAAGACAAGGCTATTTCCCTGGCACGAACAAGGCTGACCAATCTCCAGCTTTGTGACATTTTTTTTCTAGATTCATTCTATTGTGAATATGAGAAAACAATATATAAAATTCTCATTATCGAATTTCCAGAAAAGATACTTATGTATCTTGAGAAAATTCCGATAGTCGGAGAAAAAGCTCTTGGCAGATTCAAAGCCGAGAAAAACCAAGTGACTTCTTATTCACTAGCTTATGCAAATAAGATAGTAAAAGAAGAAATCACAAAGGTCTGTGACAAGACCAAAACAGCAAAAATGTTGAAGAAATTCAACAAAACATGCTGCACAAACCTGACCGAAGGTCCGGTAATGTTTGGATGTAAACCGTCCAAATCAAAGAAGAAGTACAAGAAATTGTACAAACAAAAGAAGTATAAGTGGAAGAAAAGGTATAAAAAATACAAACCTTCCAAGTACTTCCGAAAGGTTAAATCTTTCAAAAAAGGTTCTACCCAGAACCAAAAACAAAAGTTTT
>NW_027359965.1:0-4343 GCF_012295235.1 Primulina huaijiensis | reverse complement strand
TATATCCAGTATCTGGGCGAATCAGCCAACAGAATAAGCGAATCAGCCAATAGAATAAGCGAATCAGCCCAAGGACTCAGCGAATCAGCCGAAGAATAGGAGAATCAGCCAAAGACTAGGCGAATCAGCCTATAACTCAATACATACATTGTCTATGAATCAATAGATCACACACATCAATTCTCATAAATTGCAAATATCAATGCAATAAACTAAAGTATGTGATTTAGGGAAACTCGAGTCAAACCTCACTCGAGTTGTGCAATCCCAACTCAACATTAATTTATACCTTTCACTCTGTTACTCTGACTAAGTCGAAGTCTCTGATTCAAAGCCTGTCAATATCAATCTGGCCATCACAATATATGGTATCAATACGCCACTCAATCAATACTGGATATAATCAGAATTCAATCAAATTCCGTTTTAACATCATAACGTCATAATCTCAATGTACCCAGCAATACCATATCAATCAGATATCAATCCCAACACCTCATAATCGATAACAAATCAATTCTGATATCAAATCAACTCCAAAATTCATAACAATTTCATACGGTATCGGTTCTTCAATCCGGTTTCGATTATACGATGTCTAACATGCCAAGAACATCATATATGAGTCATATCAGATTCTGACAATACCATAATTTCAAATCATATCAAAACGTAGCAAAACTTACGTCCAGTTGTAGTCTACACCGATAGGAACACAGTACCGCAGTCAGATGCAAAATCAGACGGACGGATCGAAATCTAAAGGCGTAAGAATTTTCTTCACTTTCCTCGGCCCTTTTCTCTGAACAGATAGGAAGGAGTGACACGATTTCTACATATATATATATTCCATGCATGTTTCAGAAACGTGTCAACTTTTTCTTATATTTCGGTCGACGCTCGAGCGGTTGAAATTTACCGCTCGAGCGCGGCACTTTCTGTCCGAGCCTTCCATTGTTATCCACTGGCGCTCGGGCGGTAATATTCTACCGCTCGGGCGCCAGACGTTCTGTCCGAGTGATAAACTTATGGTGCACTGGCGCTCGGGCGGTTCTTTTCTACCGCTCGAGCGCCAGATGTTCTGTCCAACATCTTAACTTATAATGCACCGATGCCCGGTTTCTCCACTTAAGTTCCTACTCTGGCTCCTGAAATCTTAATTCTGTCAATTAATCAACGTTTGATTACAGTGATTAAATCTCGGGCATTACACAACCACTACGAACCTATTGAAGAACAATTCCCTAACCAGGAATTTGTTTACGAATTGGAATTCCTTACCGAATCCAATTCAGAAAATGAATCTGAAACAGAGACAAGTCCTGATTCAGAGGATTCACAAGAATCTTCAGGAAACTGAAGAAAACTGGCACGAAGTTCCAGAGATTATTAACAACTGTGAACAAATTAACACTGTTAATAAAACAAATCCCAATTCTATTTATATCAGAGGATATTTAAAATTCCAAGAATATAAAAGAATGGAAATCCATTGTTATGTAGATACTGGTGCAAGCTTATGCATTGCCAGTAAACACATAATACCGGTAGAACACTGGGAAAATTCTCCCAGGGAAATCAAGGCTTCAATAGCCAATGATGACAAAATCACCATATCAAAAGTATGCAGAAATTTGGATATCCAATTCTCGGATAACATATTTCACATACCAACCCTATACCAACAAGACTCTGGTATAGACCTGATTTTGGGTAATAACTTTCTACAGTTATACGGACCATTCATCCAGTATACTGATAGGATTGCCCTTCATCTCAACAATGAACAGATCTTGATTCAAAAGATCTCCAAAGCATTCCGAGTAGGATCCCCGGATTACCTAACTCGAATGAAAAAGGGTTCGAAAAAACCAATCGAACCAATCAATATCACTCCTCAAAAAATTCTAATTTTTAAGTAGGGGATAGTGAGGAAGAACTCTTCCTCATAAATGCAAATCTTTATTTGACAATTGAAAAATTGTTGAATGATGTTTGCTCAGAAAATCCACTAGACCCTGAAAAGTCTAAGCAGTGGATGAAAGCTGAAATTAAGCTCATTAACCCAAAGGCAATTGTAAAGGTTCGACCTATGCAATACAGTCCAGAGGACAGAGCTGAATTTGCAGCACAAATAAAGGAACTGCTTGATATGAAAATCATCATACCAAGTAAGTCACCACACATGTCTCCAGCATTTTTGGTAAACAAAGAAGCTGAAAAAAGACGTGGAAAAAAGAGGATGGTTGTCAACTATAAAGCTATCAATGAAGCTACTATAGGAGACTCCCACAACCTCCCAAACAGAGATGAACTCATCTCACTACTTCGAGAGAAGAACATCTTCTCCTCATTTTACTCATTTGACTGTAAGTCAGGATTTTGGTAAGTCCTTTTGGACCCCGAACCACAAAAACTTACAGCATTCACTTGTCCGCAAGGACATTACCAATGGCTTGTAGTACCCTTTGGTCTCAAGCAAGCACCTTCAATTTTCCAAAGGCATATGCAAAATGCCCTAAGAGAATTTGAAGAATTCTGCACTGTGTACGTAGATGATATTCTCATCTTCAGTAACACAGAAAAAGAACATTATCACCATGTGATAAAAGTTCTAAACAAATGCAAAGAATTAGGTATAATTATGAGCAAAAAGAAATTTCAACTTTTTAAGGAAAAGATTAATTTCTTAGGCCTTGAAATTGACAGAGGGTCACACACCCCTCAGAATCATATCTTGGAACGCATTCACAAATTTCCGAATGACATCCAAGATAAGAAACAAATGCAAAGATTTTTGGGAATCTTGACATATGCAGAATGTTATATCCCAAAACTTGCAGAAAAGAGAAAGCCCATACAGGCTAAACTGAAAGAAGGAATCTCATGGAAATGGGAACCTTCAGACACATTATATGTGTCGAAACTAAAAAAAAGGATCTTGTTAGCTTTCCTAAGCTATACATGCCTTCACCCAATGATCAAATGATCATTGAAACAAATGCCTCAGACGACTTCTGGGGTGGAATCCTGAAAGCTAGAAATAGCAATCAGGAAGAACAAATTTGCAGGTATTCATCTGGAAGCTTCAAAGCAGCAGAAATGAACTACCACAGCAATGAGAAAGAGATCCTCGCTGTAATACGGGTGATCAAGAAGTTTTTCATTTATCTGACCCCAGTTAAATTTTTAATTAGGACAGATAATAAAAACTTTACATATTTCTTGCGAACTAAAATTGCAGGAGATTACAAACAAGGCCGTTTGGTCAGATGGCAAATGTTGCTCAATCGATATCAATTCGATGTTGAACACATTGCTGGAAATAAGAATATTTTTGTGGATTTTCTAACCCGTGAATTTCATTCTTAGCAGGTCCGATGGATCAAACAAAGGAGGATCTCCTCCTAAAAATACAAATTTTGGAGATGGAGCTGGCAACGGCAAATCTCAAAATAAAGCTGCTAGAAAGACAGCTTGCTACAAAGTCTGGAATTTTAGCCCAGGCAGAGGCCTACGTGCCTAAAGAAAAGGCTACTGAGCCAAAAGGAAAAGAGGCCTTAGAGCCCAATACTATGACTAAGATCATAGCAAAAGAGGCCCATGCGCCCATAAATACAGCTTCGACTGTATTAACAACAGAACACTCTAGTTCTGAAGAGGCTTCGGCCCAAAAACTAGAGTCTAGTCCAGAGTTACAGGCCTCTGGTAAAGACAAATCAACTCCTGTTGAACCTGTCAGTTTGGTAAAAACTGAGACAGAGGTACAGACCTCCTAAGCCCAAAACCCAAGATTCGGATCTTTTCCCCGAATCAAGCAGGGCTCCCGAAAGCCCAAAATACTTTGTTGTATTCAATGGCCCAAACCCTGGTTTTTATACCAATAAGGACATAGCCGAAAAATACAACAAACACCCCAATGCCTTCTTTAAAGCCTACCCGACTTTAATTGAAGCCAATGGAGCAGCATCTGGATATGCACTCCTCCACAAAGCCCAAAAACCTGAGCTAATTCAGCCCACGTTTGTTGAGCCTAAAATAACCTTTACCAAGGCCCTTCAAAAAGCCCAGGATAAGGGAAAAATGAAAGTTTTGGGAACCTTACCAAAACCCGAAGAAAAAATTCAAGAAATCAGAGAGGCCCATATCACGGTCCTTGAATTTCTAAAAATGTTTTCAAAAGCCAGAGCCTTAGGGCCTGATGATTTTGAAAAAGAAAAAATTTTTACAACAGACTCTAACAAAATCAGTTTGTACAACTTCTATGCTGGATCCGATCCAAGCCTACTATTCATGGTCTTTTGCTGTGGATTAGTAAAAACAATCTACCCAAGCAAATCTTT
>NW_027359964.1:0-264 GCF_012295235.1 Primulina huaijiensis | reverse complement strand
GAAAGTCGATCCTTATCTTTTTATACAGTGCTGGGCGCATATGCGTGACTTTCCGTCCTCATATGCGCAGTCCGTTCTGCCCACCCGGCGCATATGCGTGAGTTATGGCGCATATCCGCGCCACATTCTGCATAAAAACTCATTTTTAACTTCCGCATTAGCAAAAGTGGTCAACATGAAAGTTGTAGCCCTATGCGTTTTCGTGCATCTTCAATTTGGTTCATGTCATTTCAAGGTCTGAGTAAAAAGTTATGCTCATTCTCC
>NW_027359963.1:0-2283 GCF_012295235.1 Primulina huaijiensis | reverse complement strand
TTCTCTCTCCCGTACCCATATTCAACCATTTTCGCCACCTTTGACCGTCGATTGTGGCCGCACCGGTCGTCGAAAAAATTCAAGTAAATATAAGATTGGAAAGCTCTCGACGTAAGCTATCCATTGATACAACTTTCTTTAAGTAAAATCGTGACTTCCGAAAAACCGTCGTAAACCCGCCGCCTCTTTCGCCATTAAATCTTCGCCGTACGTCGCCGGAGTTCGAAAACTTATTGAGGGCTTTTGTTCTTTAGGTCGTAGGCTTCATTTTGGTATGTATATTGAGGTACAAATTATGATTCCGGAAATTGTTTAAGGGTTGCTCCATTTTTTGGTTAAATTTGGTATCAATATTGATATTTGTTATATTGTTGATTGTAGGTACAAGAATTGAGCAGATTAGAGGTATCTATCAGATTTTTGGAATTTATTTGGATTAAATTCGAAAATTAAGAATTACGTAATAGGGTTTTGGAATTTTAGTGCTCAATAATTTGGTGTTTAGATGCTATAGAATTGTCGTATATTAATTTTAGAAATTTTAAAGCCTAAATTATGGAGTTTTGGAATTTTAGGATAAATTAGTGAATATTGGAAAAATAAATTGAACTTGATATGAAATGTATTATTTGCCACAGAATTGGATTGTTCGAGAAATCCTTAAGATTTTTCAGTGGTAAATTAAGTGTTCAGTTGAGTTACGCATGAACTGTTTTATTATGACGTCTATAGTGACGTGGAATGACGTTAAGTATTTTGTAATAAGTTGTGGCGTGTTTTATGTGCTTCTGTGAATTACGTGATTGCATTCATGCATTTATTTGAGTTGATACTATTAGTGCATAGCATTTCGAGCCTTGACTCCGTTGATTGCTATCATTACTGATCTGTTGAGCTGTTGAGTCATTTATGGAGCGAGTGATAGGATTAGATCACTCTTGATATCTTATCTATGGAACGAGTGATAGGATTAGCACACTCCTAATGACTGCACGATGATTGACCGGGTCGCTACCGGACCCTCGATGCTACGTGCATGGATGAGCGGCGACATGATATTACGTTGCTGCATTCCTGGCACGGGTGGCCACTGTTCCTATTACTGATGCGTTTCATTTGGAATCCGTTTTGGTATCCATTATTTCGTTGTTACCTACATGCATTGCATTGCAGTTCATTGCATTTTACTTGATTTTATTTCGCGTAAGTTATAATTGTCATAATTTTACCGGTTCGTCGTACTGGGGCCTGACCCTCTTTTCTGTTTATGCTGTGGTTGTTTTTGATGCCATAGCAGATTATCCAGGAGGATTTGACGCGTCTGGTGGAGTGTCAGGTAGCGGTACCCAGTAGTTGGATTGTTGATAGTTCCCAGCTATATAAGTACATATATGTATGTATTATCTTCTCGAGTTATATATTTGCCAGGGGATGCCCTGTGTAGTTGTAGTGATACTTTTACGATGTTTTGGATTGTTGCTGTGTGATCAAGCCTTGTCGGCTCTGTATATGTTTGTCCTGGCCAGTGTGGTTATAGGCTTGTGAATTGATGTTATTACTTTATTTCGAGTATATAAATGTTATTTGTGTTGTTTGGAAATTTTTGGGATGTCCTACTTACGAGAAGGTCATGCCGAAATTTCTATTGACCCAAAAGGAAAATTTTTAATCGCTTTCGCTGTTTACATTAACGAATCTTGGTTGTTTGGCCATTAAACGTTAATCAGGAGTACGGGCCCTCACAAAATGGGTGGGTGGTCACTAAGTATTAATTAGGTTTAGGTTTAGTTTAAGTGTAGTTTAGGTTAATTAAAATGTGCACTAATGAGCCTCAATTTAAATAAAAAGGGTTTTAAGACCAATAAGCTTAAAAGTAGGCCCATTAAATCCAAACACACTTCCGAAAATATTTCGTCTTGGAGAGTTTTTGAAAACATTAGCCGAACCTTCAAAAATCTCTCGATTCGATAAAAATTTGCGTACTTTATAAAAATAAAATCATGCGGGTAAAATATCTAATAAAATCCTATTTTTGAAAAATACATTCAAAACACCCTATATTAATTAATAAAAATAAATCATGTAATTAAAATAATTTTCCTGAAAATTCTCCGGTCTCCGTTCCTCGTTCGATCGTGAAATGCATATAGAAACCCTAATGTATGAACTTTTAAAATTTCATGAATTAAATCTCATAATGCAACAATTATGCATAAAATTATTAAGCACAAATTAATAAAATAAACATGCATTTAATGCTTTAAAAGAATTTAATAAAATACC
>NW_027359962.1:0-458 GCF_012295235.1 Primulina huaijiensis | reverse complement strand
ATATTTATGATAGTACTATAAAACTATTTTAAAGAATAACTACTTGTGTTATTTTGATGTATGATATTTTTTTTATTATTACATTAATGAAAATCATAAAACCAAATATATTAATATTTTAAACAATATCATCTTATTTTATCCAAATATTTTAATAATTTATTATTAAAATAAGAACTTATATTTATGAACTCATATAAAAACTTATAAAAATAAATAATCAACAAATTGTTTAAAACACGGTTAGATAACCTCGTTCAATANAACAAGTGAAAAATATATTTTTTGTTCTGTTTATATTTTTTTATCATTTATGTTATCAAATTTTACTCTTAAATTATTTTTTTTGTTTATTTGATAATTACTTTTTTCTTACATGACGTTGATATGACATAAATGAAATGTTGTCACGTGTAGTGCTACACCAGCACTTCTTATAAAAAAATGAATAATTTTTT
>NW_027359961.1:0-793 GCF_012295235.1 Primulina huaijiensis | reverse complement strand
TTTTCTACAATTAGATTTTCAAATTTAAATAATATATATGATGGAGATTTTGTTATTATATATTTAAATTAAAATATTTTTTTAATTTTATTTTGTTTTCTTTAAAAAAAATTTAAAATCGGGTTGATTAGGGTTCGGATTGATAGTTTTTGGGTTGGCTCGGGTTTGAGTTGGGTTCGGGTTAAACAATTTTTGAATAATACTATTGCTCAACCCGACCCGACCCGACCCGACCCACTCAACTCACCCGAATTTACATCTCTATTTATTTTCAAGTGTTCGGAAATAAATTTGAAATTGGTGATATTAATATATGTGGTATAATTTTTGTATGGTTTTTTTTTTAATTCAGTGTTGTATATTTACTTGATTAAATTAAATTACGAGTAGATCTTCTTTCACGAATTTTTATTCATGAGATGAATCAACCTAATTCATATACACAGATGTAATATTTTTTATGAGTCGAGTCAGATAAAAGATTTGTGTCACATAATTGACATGTGAGAGGTCCTCATAGGAATTTTTATATTAAATTATTTCTTACACTACAAATCCTCCTCATATGTATGACAAAAAAGAATTATCATCTTACTATATTATAAAGCATAAACTACATACACACCATTTCAAGTGACATATTATTAATCAAATGATAATTTATCTATCATATCTCATGTTTATTTTATCATATTATTTATTTATATCATATCAATCAAATCATTGATTTTAAATTACAATATGATCCTTAATAAATAATATTATTAATATTTTTTAAAATATTAAAAAAATA
>NW_027359960.1:0-572 GCF_012295235.1 Primulina huaijiensis | reverse complement strand
AAACATGTCGATTTACAGAACTAAAATTTTAATTTTCTTAAATATTATATAAAATATAGTGTTGGAAAAATTAAAATTGGCATACAACGTCTACAAAATAATGATTTTCATTTCTTATATATAAAAGTTAATTAATCAATCTTTACATGATTCAATGCGATTAACATTTAAACTTATTATATTTCAAAAAAAAATATATTTAAATTTAAATTATTTAATCTATCATACTTCTATGTATAATAACACACTAAATAANAATAACACACTAAATAAGACAAAAACTTGTTTGAGACGGTCTCACAGATCGTATTTTGTGAGACATATCTCTTATTTGGGTCATTAATGAAAAAGTATTACTTTTTATGCTAAAAGTATTACTTTTTATGCTAAAAGTATTACTTTTTATTGTGCATATCGGTAGGGTTGATCCGTCTCACAGATAAAGATTCGTGAGACCGTCTTACAAAAGACCTAATCAATAACTAATTATTGGGCTACGATATTAATTAATCTCCTACTAATAGCTTTCCATTGGGGACATAATTTTGCATTATTGAAAATTTAAAAACATT
>NW_027359959.1:0-475 GCF_012295235.1 Primulina huaijiensis | reverse complement strand
TAAAGCTCGTTAAGGTAGAGACTAGCGGCTACTCTTTATTAACGGCTATAGCTCGTATATTAATATAACCTTCCTTAACTAGTATCTTAAACGACGTATTCTTATCGCTATATACCTACCTTATTTAACGTATCGATTATAGCTACTAGATATTAGCTTATTCGCTCTACTAGCTACCTACTATAGCTAGTAGCTTAACGCTTATATTCGAAGGAGCTAGGGTATTATAACGATGTCTAAGCGCTCCTTCTTCGCAATCTTCTAGGCCGCCTACTGTCTAGCATTTATAGAAGCGAATATAACCTCTAGATTTAAGAAGACTAGCCTATATCTATTTAATCTAGCCGAAGTGCTTAATAAGCTTATAACTAACCCCCTATAAGATTCTAATAAATCCGAGGGTAACGAGTAGTTACGCCCTTTAATAAGTAGCTTAGTACTATTAGCTAGTAAGTAGAAGAAGATTAAGAGCCTT
>NW_027359958.1:0-338 GCF_012295235.1 Primulina huaijiensis | reverse complement strand
TTCATTTTAAATGGCTAATATTAATTTTATATATATGGGTGGGGGTGGGGGTGGGGGTGGGGTGCGGGTTAGAGAAGGGGACATGTAATGGATGTTGTGTCCAGCACATCATGGGTTACGGCTGTGTTTGGCTGCTAAAATGTAGACAACAATGCAAGCCTTGAATTATATGTTTAAGAATCTAATTATTATTATAAAAACCCACATAATTATTGTCATGTCCAAACAAAGTCTACGGTTAACTTATGGTTGGACGAATCCTTCAAAGCAAGGACACGATTTGGCCATACCTGACGATTTGGCCATACCTGAGAGTTGGTTCCAATTATTTTTTTATT
>NW_027359957.1:0-490 GCF_012295235.1 Primulina huaijiensis | reverse complement strand
AAAATATAAATGAAATTACCAATATAATTAAATTTCTGTTTTTCATGAGTTAGGTTGCAATATGAATAATCCAAAATAAATTATATGAACTTAAGTATTGTAACTGTAATGTATATAATCTGGAACGAATGAACTTCAGTTTTAACATTTGTATTCAAAATAAAAATTTTGATTTTGATTTTTTTCGCTATTTCTATTTTTTTTTTGCTTGAATTTATTATTTTTTCTTTTGAACCAAAGTTTAAACACTCATAATAGCCAATATCTGATAAAACGTAAAAGTATTTTTTGATAAAAGTATATATAGTTACAATCCTAGGCCGAATGCCATTTTAGCGTAGCTTTTCTTTCTCCAATGGGGGCCGCTATATTTTGCACTAAAATAGCGCCCTTTTCTTTTGCACCAAATTGCAATCATTTTATTTTTATTTTTATTTTTTAAATACCATTAATTTTTTAATAATTGTAAATAACGTATAGATAATAATAT
>NW_027359956.1:0-352 GCF_012295235.1 Primulina huaijiensis | reverse complement strand
TATATTTTATTTTTAATCAATTTTACTATTTTTGTTTTTGTTTTTGCTTTTTTTTTGTGTGTTTTGTAACCTATTTTGCTCAAGGGCGAGCAAAAGTTTAGTATGAGGGTGTTGATATATGTGATTTTTACGTGTTTTATTTCGTTATTCTGAGTCTGTTTGTTACATTATTTTATCTGTATTTATTCATTTATTTTATAATTTATGTTTTTGAGTCATTTATTAATTATGTTGATTATTCTGTAGGAGAAATACAAAGAAGATGGACCTAAGACAAAAAAATAAATTTTAGGATAGAAGGTCTCGTGCTCGAGCCAACAAAGATGACCGCTCGAGCGAGATTGGCACTGGA
>NW_027359955.1:0-1318 GCF_012295235.1 Primulina huaijiensis | reverse complement strand
AGATTTTGATAAATGAAATTTTTGTATTGAATTTTTTGTGTTGTATGAATTTGGTTGTACATGTAGTATTACTCTTTGTTTTAATGCTTGTGCATGATTATAATTATCAATCCCATCTTTAATTATAAACAATGCAAAAATTAAGATGTCAAGATAAATTTCCACTTGGAAGTATAATATGAGTAATTGCATGTGATCAAAGGTCGAATTAGCATTTTATGCGTCCAATGAGGTGTACACACGTCACAAAATTTGTGCAAAAATCAACATTTTTATATGATAATAGTAATAAATATATAAGTGCGTTTATTGCATGCTAATGCATTGGTTAGTGTTGGAATATATGATCATATTCCGATCTGTCTATCATGAAAACATTAATATCCTTTTTTTGACTGTCTAATTCTTTTGCAAAAATTGATATTATTTGAATTTGAATTATATATGATATGTTTTTTTTATCAAATATATTACTATTATAGCAAAACACTTGAATTTTATTCGGGTTTTAAGGGCTGTAGAACTAATATGTTATTTCATCGATGTATTTTAAAAGATGTAACAAAACTTTAATATAAGATTTGCTAAAATTAATTTGCTAAGATTTATGAGTTTAGATATGGTGAGCATTCATTGTGAGCATTTAATTAAGCACCAGTGGAGGTCATCCATCTATTGAATGTACATGATTCCACCTCAGCTGGTACTCATATAGGTGCCCGCAATGACACTCACCATATCAAAAACTCATAAGAACTTCGTCTCCATCGGTGCTCACACAAACAAGGACGGAGCTAGAAAAACGAAGTTAGGAAATGAAAAGTATATTAAAAAATTTAGGAGGACAAGGGCAAATTTTAAGAGTAGAAAATGAAGTAAAATAATTACTTCTAATACCTTGGTTTATGAAAACAAAAATTGAGGGGACGAAAACTTGCACTGCCCCATCTTTTGGCTCCTTTTCTGCACACAGATGTCCACAATGAGTGTTCATCATATCAAAAGTATTTATATTTAGAGAATTTTGATATGTTACATCCAAACACCAATGAAGTGACACACCTATTAAATATATAATTTTGACAGGTGTTTGTCTCGAGTTACTCATTCATTCATATGAGTCGTTGCATAATATTAATAGACAAATAGATTCGCGCAAAATGTATCCATATAGCATACCTGATAACAAAATCTTCCCATAGCAATGAATTATGTGCTGCTGTGGAGCATAAAATCACAATCAAAATTGTTTTAATTAAGTTTCCATTTTTTATTTTTTTTATTCAGTAATTAATATACAATATCATATGAACCGATT
>NW_027359954.1:0-329 GCF_012295235.1 Primulina huaijiensis | reverse complement strand
GATGAACATCTCTCATGGGATGCCCACGTCAAAAACCTAACCACTAAATGCAGCAAAGACTTAAACACACTAAGATGTCTCACTGGCTCCAACTGGGGTGCCTCTAAAGATACCCTCCTCTCACTGTATACCTCACTAATTAGATCTAAACTAGACTACGGCTGCGCCATTTACGATACTCTAAACCAAACCTTAACCAAAAAACTAGACTCAATACAATATCAGGCTCTTAAATTAGTCACACGTACCCAACATGGCACCTCTCTCACTTCACTCCAGGCCCTTACAGGAGAAATGCCACTAAACCTACGCAGACAACACCTAACCCT
>NW_027359953.1:0-265 GCF_012295235.1 Primulina huaijiensis | reverse complement strand
ATGATGAATTAAATCAATTTGTGTTTTTTTTCACGCAAAAACTTTTGTGAGATGGTCTCACGGGTCGTATTTTGTGTGACGGATCTCTTATTTAGGTTATACATGAAAAAAATATTACTTTTTATGCTAAGAGTATTACTGTTTATTGTTAATATCGGTAGGGTTGACCCGTCTCACATATAAATATTCCTGAGACCGTCTTACACAAGCTGTATTCGTGTAGGAATCCGATCGGGTTCGATTGGAGTAGTTTCCATGGTATTTT
>NW_027359952.1:0-435 GCF_012295235.1 Primulina huaijiensis | reverse complement strand
ATATTATTAATATAATTTTTGAAATGAGTTTTGATGGTTTTTTAATTTTAATATTTTTTCTATTGTGTAATGTATAAAATTAAAAATATATATAATTTTTAGTGGGTCCAACGAACCCGTCAAGTTAAGGTTGCATGGGACAGTTTCCGAATCTGACCAAACCCATTGCAGCCTCCTTATCATCCCTTATATTATCTCATTGTGGGACTACGCAAAGTCACAACATATATATTGGGCTTTTAATTTGTGCTCGGTTCAGTTTTAATCAAATTAATTAATATTATAAATATATCTACTTAAAACGTGGATTTTAATTTTCCAATCAAGTTTAATTTTTATTTAATAAATCCCATCAAACTTATTTTCCGAGGAGTAATTCGGTCAAAACCATTAGGGGTGTTCATCGGTCGGTTCAGCTCGATTTTGGGTTTTTTT
>NW_027359951.1:0-21515 GCF_012295235.1 Primulina huaijiensis | reverse complement strand
TTCAGTACATCATCAAATGATCACCCATCTGTATGAATGGACATCGCTCTTAGCAATGAAACATGGTTTTTACATCACAGATGCTAGTTACAAGCTCGAGCAATCTTAGCCTTATTTAGGCAGCTGAATCAACTAGGAACATAATTGTCATAGTTGGATAAAATCATAAAATATTATTAAAATAAAAATTGTTTTTAAAATAAGAGTCAATAAAGTTCAAATCACGAGTTGACTCTCTGGACACCTATTTTAACAGGATAATGGGCTGACTCCCTGGATTCCTACTCTAACTGGATGATGGGTTGCCAATGTTCTGCCAGCTTGTAGGAATCGGGTCGAAACTGATGGATATTGGCGGTTGGGACCCGACAACATGGGATGTTGCCAATTATGTGTTTGTTTACGACTTTGTTTCTCAGAAATGGAGACGTGGCGCCCCCATGCTCGGCTGCCGGAGATCTTTCTTTGAATGCTCGTCAGATGATCGGCGATTCCTGTTCATTGCTGGAGGACATGACGACAATACATCTGCCATGAAAAGCATCATGGCGTATGATTTGAAGGAGGTTTTATGGGTTGTGTTGCTGGAGATGGAAAAGAAACGGGATGAATCTGCCGGAATATTCCATGGAAGCAAGTTTTACGTTGTCGGAGGATACATCACAAGCATGCAAGGTAGAATGTTTGCCGACAGGCGTGTTTTCTTCATAACGCCAATTATAATTTCTTGAAATATGTTTGAATTTTGATAATATTGCTGCTTTCTCTTCCGGTCTTACAGGTAGATTCAAGATAAGCGCCGATCGAAACATTTGATATTGCTTCTTGGCAGTGGAATTCATTTCAAGAAAATTTCTTAAACAGTGCAGTTTGTCCAAGAAATTGTATTGGCAATGCTGATGGGAGATTCTTTGTGGCTTGCAGCGGTAATACGGCCACACTGCAAGGATCGGAATGGAAAGAGGCGGCGGAACTGCCAGATAACGTGCAGAACATGTGACGGCATGCGGAGACAAGGTGTTTTGTGATGGGTTCTTCGAGGTCTCGTGGACAGCACCCGATATTTGTATTTTGATTTGGAGAGTTACAGATGGGAACAACAGATGATTTTTTTGTTAGCCAAGATCGAGAAAATCGGATCACAAAAATTAATTTATTGTGATTTCAATCATCTCTTCTTTCACAGGATCGATTGTTCTACGTATTTAACACGAATTAATTAATTACAACACACAGGAAATTAGAGATTACCCTTGAAGCGTGTTTACGATCTTCCTCTGCACTGGATCTACGCTTCGAACCTCCAAGTCTTCTCCGGTGTTCTCTCAAACTCTAAACGTAGGATTGNACGAAAATAAACAAGGGGAAACATGGAGTCGTAATCCACCCCCTTGGTTACAGACTCGAAAATACGAAATACAATTTCACCAAAAACTAAGGCCATAAACTGTTCAAAAATTAAATAAATCACTCCATTCAAACCACAATCACATAAATCTAACACCGCTTTAAACTAAAACATGCATAAATAATTAATTAATTCAAAATACGCAAAACAATATCAAAACCCGTGGCTCTGATACCATATGTTAGCCAAGATCGAGAAAATCGGATCACAAAAATTAATTTCTTGTGATTTCAATCATCTCTTCTTTCACAGGATCGATTGTTCTACGTATTTAACACGAATTAATTAATTACAACACACAGGAAATTAGAGATTACCCTTGAAGCGTGTTTACGATCTTCCTCTGCACTGGATCTACGCTTCAAACCTCCAAGTCTTCTCCGGTGTTCTCTCAAACTCTAAACGTAGGATTGTGTGTGGTCACTTGTTACAATATCACATATATATATAATATATTTGTGATATCTTGTAACGTAAAAGATAATGATGATATCTTTTAAAATATAAATTTAAATGGACATAATATATTATATCATATCTAGAAGATTTGATATCTCAATCTTCCATGAAATATAATAGTCCAGATAAATTTATCCCACATATACCATAAATTATAACTCATATAATTTATCCGAGTTTATATTAGAGCCACCAAAGGGACCTGGTCGGATTCAATTAAATTAAGCTCCAATAAATTAATTTGATCCAATCAACTCATGATTAATCAAAATAATTTATTAATCTTATTCTACTCCACTAAAAGAATAAGATTGCACTCTCAAATTAATTGATATTACTGAAACACAAAATCAATAATAATATCCTCTGATTTATCGACCCAACATTTTTGGGCCATGTTCAATCAGGATGTTGTCTAGGATTGTAGGATTATATTCGAAAGTGTGTCCATTAAGTCCAATACCTTTGTTCCACTGTTTTATATTGATAAATGAAGTTTTATTAAGATAAATATAAAATAATTCAATACACAAGTATCATTTACCTATTATGGCAATCAAGAACCAACGCAAGATATCTTACTACTACGTGTAAAGAAACTTCCCCGGCTAAAGAATTTTGAAAATGTTCGACCAACAAAAGAATGAACTGTGGGTAGACCTGTGGCGAAGGCTATTTTATTCTCTTGCACGAGTACAAGACCTCACCAAATTTTTGGTACATGTGCTTCTTCAAGTACCTTTTCTCTACCTTTTCTCTACCTTTCGTTCCCATGTCTTGTCTTGCTGAGGGATTTTGAAGAAGAAAATCAAGATTTCTTGCAAGAATTTGCGCCCCTGGACGTCCCAAGCGATGGAGAAGACCGGTTACGTTGTGCTCGACAATCTCTTTCGTGCCACCAGAATCAGTTCCCCAAACCCATTTCCAGAAAGAGTGCGTTGAGGGCGTTAAATTACAAAGCACGAGTTTTTATAACTCCATAGAGCTACAAGAAAGAAACTGCATGACTTCTCAGACCATGTATCCATCTATTATTGCAGTTACAATTATCCACGCGAGTTGAGACAAAAAATTGTAACGTACAGTTAACATGATCCAACATTTTGAAAAGATGAGTTGTAGGTAGCCAGCCACATGATTGCAAAATCTAAGTTGGCGATTACTTATTATCGATTAGATTCATAGAGCTTTATTGAATCCAATAGGCATCTCCATTATAGTTTCAAGAATCACACAACACAAAAGAAGTATATGTACAAGGATGCAAGAAAATGCAACATTTCCACGAAATTGTGACCAGTGTGACTCCGAAGTAAACAATAGTAGATAGATCTCAGTATGGCATTGACTTGTGAAGAAGCTTTGAAAGCAGCATCACCAAAAGAGTAAATTATGGACCATTGTGTAACCTGAATACGTAGGTGAGGTCTATATATGTTCCAAGGTGATGCTCAAACATGACAAAAAAATAAGGGAAATTCAGACAACTAGCCCTGGTCAACTATTTTTTTTGGAAAATAGGCATCTGCAGTGTAATGCCCATGGTCAAAATTTTAAGTTGCCCCAAAAAATAATGACAATTGCATATAGAGAATACAATAAAATAAGAAGATAAAGTGCCATACAGGTAGTCCAAATGCCATAGCTTCAATTGTTACTCTTCCAAATGTCTCTCCAAGCCCCTGCACAGAAGTAAATCAAGAATGATCTAGAATTGTATAAATACTAACCCGATCAGGTAAAAAAAATGTCACCTATTTCAATGCAATTAATTAAATGAGCATGAAGATACATGAAATGTGATAAAGTAAATAAATGTACGGTCAACACTCAATCATTTAGTCACCTCTGAAAAAGCATACAAGCTGTCATAAATGTGAGAAATATTAATTTCAGAAGTACTCATGCAATGTGACAGTCAAGAACTAAAGTGTGAGGTAATCCGAATCTTCTCTAGCCTATAAATATTGTTTATAGGGGAACATTCTTAGTTGTTTCTGGCCACAGGGTGGACCAAAAATCAGCCATGCTAAATTCATGTGAATTTTGGAATTTTCAGTCATTCCCATTTTGCCTAATACGTTTTGGATTTTTCAGTTATTTTTATTTTGCCCAGTATTACTTAATTTGATGTTGATGCACAACAAGAAGAATCAGTTATTTTCTCGAAGCTTAAAAGCAAAAAAGAAAGTAAAAAGAATTTATTGAACATGGCAGCAAAGTACAATGAGAGCAAGAAATACTTGTCATAAATAGATATATGTGTACTAGAATACCTGAGAGTTCATGACATAAACATTTGCTGCAGCATAAAGGGAGGCAACACGAGTGGTTGCAGGAGTCCACAATACAGACTCTGACACCTTTGAATGCAAGGATAGATATTTAAGAAGTGTTTTGACATAAAGCGCCTTGTTACTTTTAGATCCAACTGAACCTACGAGAATCTTCAGATTCTGTTTCTTCTCTCCAGTGCTCTCGAGTAACAGTTTTCTCATGCCAGCGTCTCGGTCAAACACCAGTGTATCAGGCTTATTCTTGTCGGTGACAATATTGGGAAATGTTTTATATTTCCTCGCGAGTGTACTGTGATGTAAGGAAGATCCATCAAAAGTACCGGATCTGCTGGTGGATCCATCTACATTTTTCCAATTCTGAAGCAGAGCTCTTGCATAATAATCATGATCTATTGCAATTGGATCTTTGATTTCAGTATCATTCATCAGTTGACCCTGTTCAACCAAAAATCGTGCTGATTCCAGAAGTAGGAATTGACCCTTTCCAGGGTTTATACTGCTCAAAGAAACAACAAGCATGTCGTCATCAGTCAGTCCCATTTCTTTTCTAACTGCACTTCTCAATGATCGTCTCTTTTCCAGCATTTTCTCTGGGGTGAAAGATGGAGTGTTTAAAGAGCAGGGGATGCCCGCTGCAAAGGCTAGCTCATCATTTACCGACAGTGGCACCAGAGCAGGCTCAGTTTTTAATTGGATATTTTCTTCCTTGCACCAGGCTAGCCACTGTTTGGACTGTAATTCAGAAAGAAATATCAATTTTTTTACTCGGTTGAGGACAAGTTTTGTTTGATTGAAGTACTCTCTTCTGTTCTCCATGATCCACCACATGATTTGACTAGAACCCAGTACAGTGCGTAAGAGATACTGTTCTGAAAGCATGATTTAAAACATAAAAACGGTGGATGTCAAACATATATCCACACATTCTTTAGCTTAGATGGAAAACCTTTATAGCTACAATCTAAGAAAGTCATATTAAACCAATTGCTGATAAAACACACTAATTTTGCTGTTGATCACAGTCATTTATATTCATTCTGATAAATCCAGGCACAACAAAATGTAGATATGATATCACAGCAAGTAGTTAGTTACGTATACACTGCAAGTCTGACTTTTTAGCACTACTGGGAAGCTGAAATCTATTATTCTGGTGTAAATGCACCTCAACCACTACATAAGTGCCAACCATTTGGAACACAACTTGACATATTGGAGTGGACATGAACCTAAGGGGCAGAGTTAAGTGAATTTTCCATTCACCACAGCAGAACGTGGGAGAGTTTAACAAATTTTTTGTTTACAGCTGCAGACTCAAACAAACATGAACCTAAGGGGCAGAGTTAAGTGAATTTTCCATTCACCGCAGCAGAATGTGGGAGAGTTTAAAGGATTTTCTGTTTACAGCCGCGGACTCAAGCAAACGCTTAGGACACATACAAATTATGGTATAAACAACCATACATTTCCGTAATTTGATAGTGGATTAGAATAATCAGGTAGAAGCAATTAGGAATAGTTCACATGCCTTGAAATTGGATTTTTTCACTTGCGTAGCGTATACACGTATTACCTTGAATAACATAATTAATAATTGACAGATACAGAGAAAGTAGTCAGAGAATGTAAACTTTGAGGACAGAACTGATTCTTGTATATGCTCACCAATCCAGGATGCACAAACAGCAGACCCTGCAATGATGAGATCTGCTCTCATGGATGTTTTGAAGCTTAGATCAGTTTTGCCCGGGAGCACTTTGATTTTTCTTCTAGAAAGTTCTTCCATCAAACCACCTTTCTTGTTCAGAACTATGACAGAAATTGTGGCTCCACAGCTCAGAAACTCCGAAGCCAACTCTAACATTGCAAGTGGAGCTCCAGTCATGGACAGCTCATGGAAGATCAAAACAAACTTCCTAGACCAAACCAGACGTGCAAATGCCCCCTTCCTGTCACAGGTACCTGACCGTTTCTCAGGACTCCACTCCAAAACTTTATCCTCTATAGAGCCAAATGGGCCAACAAGATGCCCATGAGTCATATTTTGCATTGGAACTTCCTCTTCTTCCACATCATCTTGACTTTCCATATCTCTCAGAACCACCTTCGGTAACTTACCTAGGCTCTTTCTACGAGAACTCCGTCCTGATTTCTTGCTTCTTTTCTTTGAAAAATTGCTTTTTTTCAATGAAATGTCACTTCCATTCTTTGAGAGAACCATATCTATATTCTTCAAACTAGACTGATTCTTATCAGTCTGCAACTTAACTGCCACAGAATTGACATCAGCAATCAAATCTCTCCTATTTTTTTGTTGTGGTTCGGAATACTCGCCACTCGACTCACCCCCATATCCACCACTAAAAAGATCTTCCTTATTATCTCCATGAGCCCATTTCGACTGGAAATAAAACCCAGCTTAAGCCCAAAGAGTGATCAAAAGCACCCAAAGCACAATGCGGTTGCTCTGAACCAGTGAGAGCCGATGCCGCCACCCCTAATCTCTCTCCTAGGACTGCGACCAGAGTTCAATCTCCTGAAAGATGGAGAACCCCTTGGTGTTGACTTCCCTGATGAACTCGACTTGAACACACCACCACCAGGCCTCAAAGGTGATGGACGAATTACATTGCCTTCCTCCATCACAGAAATTCTAGATCACCCTACTATTACAATTCCAAATGTGCATACAACAAACCGATAATCACAATCACCAAAATCATTCCCTGTACATTCTCTTCTTCGTGAAATTAGACATCCAAAGACACCATTGAATCAACAGCTGGTGGAAAAAATATTAAACAGCAATGCGCAACGCGCTAGTCCAAGAAATCAGAAGTTCCAGAAATCAAGAAATAAAAACAACAATGCCTCAAGAAAATGTGACGCTAACTAAACCAGACAACATCAGTTTATGCAAATACGAAATCGAAGTGCCCAGCAAGAACTACTAACAAGAAACAGCACTCAATTCTTGAATAATCAAACCAATGAGCTGTCAATCCAATACATGACAACACAAACGAAAAAAAAAGAATAGAAAAAAAAAAACAACTCTTAGAATCCAAAACTCATCGGAACTCACGGAACGGTGTGCAATAGAATTAAGCTATCCCAGCAGCAGCTACCAAGTGATCCCCGCATAAAGTTTCAGCAAGTAAACAAAGTTTACGCACACAAGTAAAACTCAATCTTGAAAAAATTACACAGAAGATCTCGGAACTGAAGATCTTGAGTTTTAACTACCAACGCCACCGACAAATTCCATCCACATGTTCACATGACTCCATCAGTAGAACTTATCCCAGCTCCGACTGCAACTCCGTCGACTTCTAGAGACAGGAGGAATTGCTCCCCACTGTTGTTAAATGGTATTGAAGTGGAGACAGTAGGAAGGATGCGGTGGCATGGGTGAATAAGTTCGCTCGTGTAAACTGAAGGTCGGTCGACGATTAATTATTTTTTTAAAAAAAATAATTATATATATTAATGTTGGATACTTTCAAATCAATCATTTTCGTAAAATTTATGAAATTTGAGAAGACGCTCTCAAATAAACGTATAATTTTGATATGTTTCATCATTTTAACGATAAATACAAAAATAAACACAGTTGGTGCGAGTGGATTCATGATAAGGCTGAGCATAACGCGAGAACGATTTCCATATTGCCATAGCAAAGCGTCACGGAATGTCAAAATCGTAGAAAAGACGCCATCTTAAAATGTCAATTTTCCCTTTAAAGCTCTCGTCGGAGGGAAAAATATCTCATCGGACATTTTCTCTTATATTAATTGTTATGTGATTTTTATTGGTTTATCATATATTGAATTAGAAAAATACTTGTAATTTGATAATTATGTAAATTAAACGTAATAGAAAATATTACATGCAACAATAAATTTTTGCCTCTGTAAAGCTCTCGAATTTGATTTATTATGAGGATTGATGTTTTGTTCCATTCCTCTCTACTATCTGATCATGTGGTTAAATCATAAATGTCCTTGTCATGTCTAACAGTCTAAAGCAGCCACTTTGTTGGTGGGAACTTTAAAAATTATTTTGTGTTTCCTGTTTATTACATATGAAGTTATCTCCTATAATTTATATAATAATTTTACCTGTTCATTTCTTTTGACAATTGGTAATCACTTTTCGTCGTTGGTACTTCAGTTATTCACCAACATGATTAAGAAAATGGGTTTTTAACTTCTGGAAGAGAAACAGTTGGCCAGTGGTCAAGAAGTCGTTCTACAGAGCTTTTTTCTTTGGCAAATCGAAAGTGGACTGGAGTTATCATCGATAATCTAAATATCTAATGTACTAAATTTAGCGACCTTAGATGTATTATTATTTTGTTTTTAAAGGAACATGTATTCCATTAATATGCCAAATTTTTATGTACAACTTTCTTAAAAAAATAATGGTATTAAATCCTTAAATTCCATGTCTGTTATGAGAAGTATAATCTATACTAGTTAGTGATTAGATCTTCTTCGTCTTCGTTTGACATCCTCGGCAACCGGTGCCTCAGGAAAGAACATAGATGGGCAAGTTATTGATGGATCGCCGTCGGTGCATCAGATTCCTCGGTAACCAGTGCCTCAGGAAAGAATATAGTGTCCAATTGAAATTTCTCGCTACTATAACACCCTCCCTCCTTCGATGTATTACTCGCATCCCTCCGAGACAACCCAGAGAGGATACCCCAACGAGGACCCACAAAGAAACATGACAAAAATCTCCCCATACCCTCAAATGCCCTCTCAACAACCCCTTTAGGCAACATCCACCTAGATGTATTACACTTTATGTACATGTTAAAAGGAAAAACTTAAAAGTCCCAATCACACCTTCACTTCTACGTACTGTCCGTCCTGCCCCTACTTCGTGTTTTTTTTTCTTTATTTGTACTTGTTATTATCATCATAATTATCAAAACATTAACTTGAATTATTCGATTTTAACTTGAAGATCATTGTATGGAAGTGGCGCTATATAATAGATTGGTCCTCGACTGAAAAACCTTATTATTAAAGGTACGATTCTCATATATAAACCAAAAATAGTAGAAACTGAGTTGGTTTGAACAAGAAACTTCAGACACAAAGTTATCCCAACGCCTTGACAAGTTCACTAGAACAGAAATGAAGAATAAATAAATCGAAGACAAACCAAGCATCGGCTGCACATCAATTTCTGTTATTGCTTTTTTTTCTTTTTGAAGAAGGAATTCCCACATGACAATCTTCTTGAAATCATTTTCACCAATAGACCAACGCACAATACCTGCTTCATCCAGGAGAGTCGTTTACAAATTACAAGCACACTTGGCAATATTGAACGACAGAAGATTCTTGGGTATTTTGATGATCTTACCTCACATAAGTGAGATGAAATACCACCCGTCACACTGCCGTGATCTTCCTTTAAATTCAGCAGTATGATCGGGCATCTTCTTTAAATATACCTGTCAAGGAGAAAAATGAATACCATGGAATATAAGCCATGACAGAAACATGAAGAAAAGACAGTTGAGCTAGTGAGCTGATGATAGATGTTGATATTCCTGCCGCTTGCCATAATTTCAAGACCAAAATCAAACCACTATAATCTACATACTATTGAAGCCGTTTGGGAGACCTTTTGATAAACCCAAAACGTAGTCATTGTTATTCCAAACACAGTCGTATATTTCCTACATCTCAAATGTTCTTATAGGGGCATAAATTCAACGCATCAATAATTTTTTCATGTATCGAAACAGAAAGCAAAACACAAATTAGAGCTTCTAACATGGTGCATCAACAGAAGATTAGCCATTTGGAAATGCCAATGAGGGTGATTAATGAATACCTATAAATTATATAAGTGCACAGTAGCCCAAAGCACTCCGGATCAAGAACAAGAGAACAAAGGGCCTAAGAGAAGGTATGCAATGCAGCACCAAAAGCATAACCAATAAACACCGCAACACTATGGAAGAGACATTGACCGCCAGTATCAGTAGATCATTCTGCTTATTGAAATAAATTCCATCGATCGAACTATGTCACTGGTCAAATTTCATCTCCGTATATCTGCAAATCAAAAACTGGTTGATCAGTAAAGGGATTGTTCTTGATCGAAATTGAGGGATATGTATAACAATAACAACTAACCTGCGAGGATTTTTTTGCCTATGCACATAATCATCATTTGCAGGCTCTGCAGAGAAATTTATAATTACTTAAGAGTGAACGAAAATACTGACGAGACTAGAAAATAAAACATCCATTAGGTCTCACCAGGCCTTGGTTCCGGCTTCAAATCGGTAAGGACTTTTGCTGCATTATTTTCGTTGCTGCAACCAAATTAATTTGGGTCAATTATTTGTTACTGCGGAACTGGTCACATAAAGAACATCATACATTCACCAAAGGTACAGTTAAAGCATCGAAGAAAATGAGGGAATAAGTACTCCGACAATAAAGCAAAATATGCTACAGCCTAGTTGATTTATGACAGATAAGAATGATAAATAATAAATATATGAACATACTAGGAAACTGAATGAGTCAGAAAGTGAACCAAGGATCATGCCCTTGAGCTAAATCAAGAATAAAATAAAAACTGAAATACAGAATTCCCGTGCTGAATCAAAAGCAAATTCTAACCACCTCTGTTTCGGACTAACTTCTTTGCCCCCACACATGCACAGGGATAACCGGATAAACATGAATTCCCAGGTAAATAACTAAGCCATTGTATCAATATATGTTATTTTTGTGTGTGTGTGTGTGTGTGTGTGTGTGTGTGTGTGTGACTAAGACCAGAATCAATGCAATATTATCTTATCTAACCTTGAAGCAGACATTACAGAAGCTGACTGTCCGGAAGGACGAGTATGATAGGATCCATCCACAGAGAAATATGGAGGGCAATACGATGCCCCCAGGGCCCCAGCAGGACCCGCTAACACTGGTAACCTGAAATTACACACGGGTAGGGGCCAATTAAGTACGTGTTTACCATAACAGAACCAAAATCATGATGCATTGACTTCTTAAATGATGACATAAGCCGAAAGGCTAAAAAAATTTGGACATCGGATCAACCAAAAATACACTAGTGCGACATTTACCAAGTCATTTCAGAATTCCCTAATCCAAGTTGGGGTTGACCGACATATCCAGGGAAGGCCATGCCAACAGCAGGAACTCCCATTCCACCAGGATGCTGCCCTCCAAATTGCATGACTACAAGATTCATTGGTAGGGACGCGAAGTTAATATCACGAAAGTAAAACCGGGGAAGACCAAAGATAGAGCAGACTAATATTCTGCTCAAGATATTCACCAGAAAACACATATGCAAAGAATAAAATAGAGATCGCTACCATTCCAATATTAATGCCTGAATTTTCTACTATCATTGTAAGATGTATTTTGTGTTTCTTGAACTACAGTCATACACATCAGAAGGGTGGCTGGTTTCAATAACAGTGCAATACATTCAATTTTACTTCTCTCCATATAAAAAGTAACTTACATGGCAAGAAAGATGGAAAGCTTTGATCTCCCTGAGCATTGCCCATATTGCCAGAGGCACCTATAACATGAGCTCCACCATGTAGGATGGAGCCTCTTCCACCGCCTTGCAAGTTCCCTTTCCCTTTGGCAACCAACGAACTCTTGGATTTACTTGATTCTGAAGAAGATTCCTGCTCCTCAGGTTCATAGGCATTTGCAAGACCAACTGATCTCGGTGGAGAAGAAGCTTGTGATCCACTGGGAACACGTGTAAACCGCTGACCAACAGAAGACTGGGAACGAGGTTGAACAGAATTCCTCGGAACAGCTTGTAGCTGGCCTGGTGGAGAGACTTTGTTGGGTTGGTTATTAGACGAAGTGGGTCGATCTGCCATTTGTGTGAACGAAGTTATGCCTCTTCCATGACCCCTCATTTGAGGTTGAGTAGAGTTAATGGATGGGGAACTAGACACCGGCATCTGCACATTGTTAGAAGGCTTCCTGGGCATCGTAGAAAGTGGATCATCAATGGAAAGCTTATCGACACCAATAGAATCCACTATACTCTTTCCCCTCAGCATAGAAGAGGACTTTGGCCCGGAAAAATTCCCATCCGCAACGGATGGGAGACCATTGTGATTGATTGAACCAGTATGAACATCCTTTTTATCAGGCACTGAATTATCCTTTATTGAAGAACCAGAAGGATAAAATGGAGGAGAAGCAATGTTCAAATTGGAAGCAAACACTTGTTTCTGGGGCAGAACAACATTGGACTCTGAATTTGATGCTGATTCACTGGCTCTTTCAGAGCTAACAAAGGAAGGCTTCTCAACTAGTTTCCCGGACCTTAAATGCAAGAATGTAGCACAAATAAGAACCAAGTAGGAAATAATGAGGCAAAAGAAAATTTGTTTACTCACTCTTTGCTCAGTGCAACGGATGCATCACTGTTTTTCTTCCAGGATGGCTGATACCTTCGTGGTCCTCGCCCTCTGACACTCTTAGGAGCACTGTTTAGATGGTAATTAGTCTGACTGCTGTTATTAGCATACTCTCTGGACCTGTTTCCTCGTGCATTGTCACTGTCTATGCCTCTATTTCTGCCACGACCTCGATGACGACCCCTAGAACCTCTCCTACGCTGGAACAAACACCATGTAAGAACAAAAAAATTAAAGGAAAAAACCTTCATCCAGACACAGAGACAAATCTGCTAGCACATAGATGAAACATTAACCTCTTCATAACGCCTTTCTTGCACAGTCAACTCCTCAAACTTATCATGTCCCCATTTTCGTTCATCCTTAGATTCCCATAACTTTCTTCCTCCAAGCATTCGCCTAAGCACAAAGAAGGCCAAAATAAAAAGAATTTTCAAAAAAGTAAATTCATAATAATGAGCTACATGCAAGCACAACCAGACTGTGCTAACACTCAAAGCTCCATGACCATTTTTTCAGTCAAATTGTTAAATTGGAATAATAAAATCACACACCAAAACCAAGATCAAGCCTAACAAGTGGGTATATGATTGATATAAAAAATACAAAACATCATAATAAATAAACTTATGCCAATTTAACCTGCGAAACAGTATCCTACATCTCGGAGGATGAATTTGAATCCAAACAAAAAATAAAGAAGGAAAGAAGCAATGTAATATATAAATAAAAAAGATAAAAACTAAAGCAATCAGGTATTTGACAACTAAGCTAACCATTGTTTCCTTCTAAAATTTATGCACAGTGACCTGACTTAATTAGGAATTTGGAACAGAGCACAGCTATGTTTACATTTAGCAGTAAGTTAATCTCTTCATAGGACTTTCTTCATTAACAGGAAAAATAGCCCATAAAACAAGTCAAATTTTTTTTGAAAAAAATTCAGGGTCAGATACAAGTAAAAAAACCAGACCATAAAAAATAGCAACTGATCATAATTAGATAAACTAATTTAGCCTTTTTCTTCATCTTTTATCGAGTCACTTCCAGTTCAAGGCCCAATCTTGAAAACTAAAAGTAATTTATAATACCTACCCACATCTCTCCCACATTTTATAATTGTAAAGCAGGGAGAAACTAAAACTAAATCGTATGGGTTGAATCATCCAAAATATAGAAAAATGAAAAGTTTATGATTTAGGCATGTTAGCAAGAAGAACAATGTAACATGAAAAAAAGATTGGGAGTCAATCAAGTCATATAAAGAAGCTTCACATCTTGGAAGGATGATACTGTCCATCCAGTTCAAACAAAAACAAGAATAAGAAGTCTAACACCGGATCTCACAAGAAGTTCACAGACAGTCCAAATAGTGATAAATTTAACTCGTAATCAACAGTCAAACCCTGTGTCAATTCAATTTAACGCATTCTATCACTAAACATATCAATCAAAACCCCGACAAACATCATTCATACCTGTGCCTTCCACCAGCATTGTCTCTAAACCTGTCATCATGCATGTAGAATGCCCCGGCGGTCGGTACAGCATATGGTTCTATCACCTTCTTCTCTCCATCGTGCTCATCACCATCAACATTGCTATCACCATTAACCTCAGTAACCTCCTCCTTCACTCCATTCTCCTCCACCTTGTCCACATCACCCACCACTTCCCTAACCACAGCTGTCTCCACATCCGCCGCAACCACACAGTCCCCTCCCCTCCTATCGCCCCTTTCTTCGTACCCCGCCTCCTCTATTTCCTCTTCCACGTAATCCTCATCCTCGTCATAATCCTCCTCATCCAACTCATCCTCGTACTCCGCCGCAGCACCTTCCGATTCCCCTTCGGAATCGTCAATCCTTCGAACCGGCTTCTCCCTGCGGCTCTCCCCTTCCTCCTCTTCGTCGTCACTCGCCACCCTCCTCCTCATCTTCAGCGACAACTTCGCCTCCTCCGGATCGCTTTCGTACTCGACCACCTCACCCTCCATCGCGTCTCTACTCATCAAAAAATCCAACAAATCTCGCAATACACCGAAAAAGATCCAATACTCGAAACCCTAAGCCGAGCAATCGAAACGAAACGGCCAGAAAAATTAACTCTTCGGGAAGGTGACACGAAATTTCGCCACAATCAGGGAAAAACAATCAAAAATCCATCGAAGTTTAGAATCGATTAGGTAGAATCTCGAGAAAAAATTGGGTTTGATTTTGTGTGGTTTTGAAGAGGAGTCGATTTCATAAATCGATTAGATTTGGTTCATATATATAGAAAGAAAATTACGTCGAAAGACGGATCTGCACCTCCGAAAAAATGGACAGTGCAGGAGCAATAGTGTTGTTATACGATTCCTTAATGGGTGTTTTGGTAAAATACATAGGTATGTAGTTGGGAGACTCTCGACGTACCACGGTTCGAAATCCTCGGTTACATGGTACAGAACCCCATCAGTTCAGGTTCGAAAACTCTCGATCCATAAATATAACCTTCCTTAATGGTTACGGTTCATGGACTACTGTGATTAACAGATTTTAAAAGAATTTTTAATTTCGAATTTATTTCATTTTTAAGAATTAAAAATTCATTCAAATATATTAAAATCTTTAAATTAAATTTAATAATACAAAAATAAAAAATACGTTAACTTCAAATTTTGAAATGTCCTGCGATATTTTTAAATTAATTATTTTATTTAGAATTAAATTTTATTAATCTTTAAATATATAATGTGATATCATAAAAGTCACACACTATTGTCCAAATATTTGCATTTGAAATATTTTTTCGACTCATTTTTAAAATATTAAATCAAAATAAATTATAATTACATGATATCACGTTCGAAATTAATAAACAATGTCACGTAATTCTCTTGTCATTTCAGTCGGGTGGAAGGGAGAAGGACTTGAACTTTTTAAGTTGTCCGTGTATCTTCTTCTGGTTCGCTTGGTTTTTAGGATGTGATAATCGAATGATTAATAATTTGATTGATAAATGTTTGATATGATAAGATATGTAATTTGAGAGATATATAATATTATGTGTGGTGTGAATTTAAGAAGAGTGATAAAATCATGACAAACTTATTTCTGACCAAAATATCCTTTAATCTATTATTTTAATTTATTTCCCATAACAGTTTACTTCTCCCCGAACCTAGCTGCCTGTTTGTGAAAAAGAAGAGCCGCTGATTGAAAACCCTCTCCAATTTCTTTGTCCGTGAAGATCGAAAGACGAGGTGAGATCCGTGTTATTCTGAACCGAAGTTTTAACATAAAGCATGAAGATGTTGTTCTGATAAATTGACAAATTGACAACGAATATCTCCTACAATGTCAAAATTTCGTAGGATTCACGCAAATAAAAAAAACATGTACAGTAAAAAAGAACAGACCATACAAACGACATCAAAACCATATTCCGTTTGTAAAACACATTTGTAACCAAAATCGAAAAAAGAAACACAAATTTATCATCACTGGATAGTTTTCGTCACATTTATCTGCTGTGAAAGAATTTATGCATGAGATGCAACATCAATAATCACACATAGCTTAAAAAATGTTTCCTAAAATTTTACTTCGAGTAAGCTTCGGATGTACTCGGATCTTTCTTTAGAGATGAGGATCTACGGTTGACCACTTTCAATTTCTTAGCTATTGTGCAGCGGTTGTTTCTTCAGAAGAAATAAGGAAAATGGCGGCAGAAGACCCACTTGCAATATTTTAATTCACAATAAAGGGTATTTTGGTCATTAATCTTTCTGAGTGTAGCCAGATAAATATTATCCTTCTTAAATGCATGGATTTATTCTCCAACTCAAATAGTAAAAGTTGTCTAACAAATAGTCAATGTCAAATTAAAAAACGAAAGCTAACAAAAGATTACTAAACAAGCCAACCTTAATAATACTTACCAAACTGGACCTTAAAGTATTGAGGAATCAAAGCTCACATGGTCTCATTACCTTTTAACCTTTCTTATGTTTGAAAGTGGTGTGAATTAATCACTTCCATTACCTGTTCTTGTAGTAGTAGTTCTTTCGGTATGAAATCTTTTTGTTCAGTGCTTGATCCCGCTTCTTGTATTCTTTTTGCAGTTCATGTCCAATCATCTAACCATGCTTAAGCATATAAAGAATCTAGAAATCCAAAATATTAATACATGCGCTAAATGCTTATTTCACAGCAATAGTTGATATTGTACAAATGAGCAACCTTGATGAAAATCAAATTCCAACACGACTAAGTTAATGGTGCAGCTATTTGTTTTGAGCATATCTCACAGCTCCATGGTCCAAATGACCAGCAGCCAAGACAGTTATACAACCAACTCCAAGATCTAAAAGTCATATTTCATGTCAGCTTAACTGGTTCGAGCGTTATCTAGGCGAAATATCGGTCACAAAATCGAGTTGAGTGCATTTGAAACAACAACCAGCTTAAAAAGAACAATTCTGATATTTTGGTCATGTCTCTCAACTCAATAATCGAAATTAAATGATTCAGAATGAGTTATGAAGATGATACAATGATCTAAAAAACATTTTCACAAGTCAAAGTCTGAATCAGAGATTAATCAAGAGAACAATATCGATGAATTTATGATTCTACACCGATTCTGGAATGAATAAAGAACAAGTTATGACTTGTATACAATTTGGTATTTCGAGCATATCTCTATCATAAAAACTCAAAATTGAGTAATTCTTGAGAACAAAATACCAAACACGAGTATGACCGAGAAAATATTTTCTCTAACTCAGACAAGAGAACAAAAAAAAAACTAATTTCTTTTGCTCTCTTTATTTTTGCATGCTTCAAATAAGCTTCCAATGGGATGATTTAAAATTGAGATGCAGGAGCTCTATAAAAAATTGAGATGCAGGAGCTCTATTTATAGAGCTCTCGTGCATGTGAAACCAAATACATCTGCTTAGCTGTCAACAACCATCTTTGAAAATTAGCATATGCTAGTTGCCATATTTGAAAAGAATGAAACACTTTGGTCTACCATACCTAGCATTTCTCTCATTTGAAGATTTGATTTCAAACATGTATTCACACCACCAATGTAGCAGATCATATCCTTTTTCTTATACTTGTAGTCCGACTGAAGTTGAACACAACTTCAGTTTGTCAATGGTTACAGTCTTTGTGAGCATATCAGCTGGATTTTTACTTTCAGGAATCTTTTCAAGCATCAAGACTCCATCTTTCAGCACTGATCTGATGAAATAGTACCTAACATGTATATGCTTTGTCCTAGTATGATAAACAGGATTTTTTGCTAATGAATAGCACTATGACTGTCATAGTGTAATGTGCTACCCTCAAGCTTATGATCTAGTTCTTCCAGAAAAGATCTCAACTATATCATCTCATTGCTAGCTTCTGTTACCGCAACGTACTCAGCCTCAGTAATCGAAAGTGCAACTATCTTTTGCAGTTTAGACAATCAGCTTACTGTCGTACTACCTAATGTGAACACATACTTAGTAATACTTTTTCTGCCATCTAGGTCACCACCCATGTCGGCATCGACAAAACCTTGTAAGCCCAAATTTGACGTTCTGAAGCATAAAGATAAACTAGCAGTACCTTTCAAATACCTCAGAATCCATTTAACCGCTTCCTAGTGTTGTTTTCCTGGATTGCTCATAAACCTGCTCACAACTCCCACTGCATGTGCTATGTCTGGTCTAGTGCACACCATTGCATGCATGAGGCTTACGACAGCAGAAGCATAAGCAACCTTGTTCATATAAACCTGCTCTTGCTCCGTCGAAGGTGATTGTGCTTTGGTTAGTTTAAAATGACTAGCCAACGGAGTACTCACATGTTTAGTTTCATTCATGTTAAATCTGTTAACTACTTTTTTCACGTACTCTTCTTGAGATAACTTCAAGATTCCATTCACCCGGTCTCTTAAGATCCTCATTCCAAGGTTTTACTTTGCAGCACCCAAATCCTTCATAGCAAATTCTTTTGATAACTCTTTCTTGAGTTTATCAATCTCCTCCAAACAAGCTCATGCTATCAACATATCATTTACATATAGCAGTAGAATGATATAAGAACCATCAAACTTCTTCACATAACAACAGTGATCAGCTTGACACATCAGAAAACCATTATTACTCATGAATCCATCAAACTTCTTGTATCACTGTCTTGGAGCTTGTTTGAGACCATACAAACTATTCTGAAGTTTGCACACCATTTTCTCTTTTCCTCGTACTTCAAAGCCATGTTGCTGCTTCATATAAATTTCTTCATCTAGGTCACCATGAAGAAATATCGTCTTTACATCTAACTGCTCTAGATGTAAATCTTCTTCTGCCACTAATCCGAGTACGGTCCTGATTGTGGTTTAACTTAACCAATTGAGAGAAAATCTCAGTATCATCAATGCCTTCCTTTTGTTGAAAACCTTTTGCAACAAGTCTTGCCTTTTACCTCTTGCTACCATCATGTTCTTTTTTTAACCGGTACACCCACTTGTTATGTAATGTTTTTTTGCCTTGCGGAAGTTCTATCAACTCCCACGTGGTTGGATGATAGTGAATTCATCTCATCTTCCATGGATAACTCCCACTTGATTAAATCGCCATTTTTCATAGCCTCTTCATAGGTCTTCAGTTCACCTTTGTCTGTCAGTAAAATATAGTGAAGTGCAGGAGAGTATCTCTAACGTGGTCTAATTGTTCTCGAAGATCTCCTGAGTTCAATCACCGGAGTTTGTGGGTCATCATCTTGTGCAGTTGATTCTTCATCTTTCTGATTATTGCTTTTTGATTCATTCACAGGAATATATATCAATAGCATTTCATCTTTATTTTTGACTTCAGAACTTTCATCTTCAGTTCCAATGTCTGACTTGTCATTGTAAAGAACTTGCTCATTGAAGATTACATCTCTGCTCCGAATGATTTTCCGGTTTTGGTCATCCCAAAAACGATAACCAAACTCATTATCTTCATAACCAATAAAGAAACACTTCTTTGAATTCGGATCAAGCTTTGTTCTGCTAGCTGAGTCAATATGAACATAAGATAAGCATCCAAACACTTTTAAGAAAGAAATGTTTACTTCTTTGCCGCTCCATACATCTTCGGGTATTCTACAATCAAGCGGTATTGAAGGTCCTCTGTTGATCAGATATGCTGCAGTGTTAACAGCATCAACCCAGAATGATTTTGGTAATCCAGAATGCAGTCTCATGCTCCTAGCACGTTCATTCAGGGTCATGTTCATCCTTTCGGATACACCATTCTGTTGAGGTGTACTAGGAATGGTTTTCTCCATCTTGATCTCGTTCTATGCACAATATTTCTTGAATTCATCATCTTCATATTCACCATCGTTATCAGACTGTAAGCACTTCGCCTTCAAGTTGGTCTCATTTTCAACCATGGATTTCCACCTTTTAAAGGTCTCATAAACATCAGATTTATTTTTCAGAAAATAAACCCAAACTTTTCGGCTTGAATCGTCGATAAATGTGACATATTATCTTCAGCCTCCAAGGGATGTCACAGGATATGGTCCCCATACATCAGTATGAACCAGATCCAACTTTGCTATTTTCGATTCTCTACCACTTTTTGAAAAGCTCACCTTTTTCTGTTTTCCAAAGATACAGCTTTCACGCAGCTTATGTTCAACTGTCTTTAATTCCGGTAGCTTCCCATTTGATACAATCATCTTCATTCTCTTCTCACTCATATGCCCAAGCCTATAATGTCATAAACTTGAATTTGCTCCAGCATCCACGGCCGCTAATGTATCTCTGCAATTGGAAGTCATATAAAGTGTTCCAGTTTTCTTTCCTTGAGCAACAATCATGGCTCATTTGTTTACTTTCCAGGAACCATCACCCAAAGTCACATTATGGCCTTCGTCATCGAGCTGTCCCACTGAGATCAAATTTTATATCAAATTTGGTACATATCTGACTTTGTTGATTTTCCAGAAAGATCCATTTGATATCTTCATCCGGACATCACCCATACCAACTATTTCCAAAGTCTTTCCATCAGTCAAGAAAACTTTTCCGTAATCTTCAGCGATGTAATTATCAAATACATCACGATTACCAGTGGTATGAAATGAAGCTCCTGAGTCCATAACCCAAGAATCAACTGGCTTTCCATGGATAGTAATAGAGCATCATGTACCTCCTCAGTAACAACATTTGCATTATTCTTTGTTGATTTGCAGTTCTTTTTTAAGTAACTAGTTTCTCCACAGCTCCAGCACTTCAAATTCTTTTCAAAAGTGTTTGTCTTTTTCACTTCTTGACTTGGACCTACCGCGCCATCGGTTTGAACTCTTTTCGCCAATTTTGTCCATTCCTTTATTCTCGAGATTTAGAACATATCTCGATGATGTTCTTTCACCCAAATCCATCCTATGAACTTCTTCAGCAAGAATTTGATATATGACATCATTGAATTGTAGCTTTTTTTTCCAACAGAGTTGCTAACCGCTGCCCGCATTGGTTCCCAAACATTTGGTAAAGACTCCAAAAGAATAAGTGAACAAATCTCATCATCAAAATTAATTTCGACCGATGTTAGCTGAGAAACAATCGTGTTGAACTCATTGATGTGTTTAGCCACCGAAGTACCTTATCTCATTTTCAAGTTGAATAAATTTTTCATGAGATGTACTTTGTTGTTTGCTGATGGCTTCTCGTACATGTCCGATAAAATAGACATCGTCTCTTCTTTGGTTTGTGCCTCCGCCACGTTATGTGCCACATTCTTCGTTAGGGTCAATCGTATCACACGTAACATCTGTCGGTCAAGGAGCTCCCGGTCATCATCCTCCATATTTTCCGGTTATTTCCTGATAGAGGTTGATGCAGCTTCTTACTGTACAGATAA
>NW_027359950.1:0-268 GCF_012295235.1 Primulina huaijiensis | reverse complement strand
GTGCGCGCAGGGACGCGCACGGCAGCGCGCAGCGTGCGCGCGCGGGCAGGGCGCAGCATGCGCGCGGGGCGTCGGACGCCCGCGCGCAGCACGCGTGCGCGCGCGTGACGTAGGGACGCCAGCGCAGCGCCGCGCGTACCTGTGCGCGCCTGCGCGCACAGGGGCTGCCGCACTGCCCGAAACGTTCGGGTAGCGGGCGGCTGCCCGGGATTGTCTCAGGATACGTGCTGGATGATGGGCTTGAATTATTTGGGCCTAGGGTGCGATT
>NW_027359949.1:0-502 GCF_012295235.1 Primulina huaijiensis | reverse complement strand
TTTATTATCATCAAATAATATTCATTAATATTGTCACTTTGTTTTATTGTTTTTCATATATTAATTCATTAATTAAATCTAAAATTAAAAAAAATAAAATTTAACCCTCATTTTTTGGAGTAAAATTTACATTCAAATAGAAAAATAATGAAAATTACATATCATTCTATTATTATTTGATATTTTATCTAACATGTATTACTATTATATTATATACTATTATAAATATATGAATATATGAGTTTGAATTGTGAATTTACATGTATGTTCTTATGATCATTAAATAATATTAATTAATATATGTCCTTTTGTTTTTTATGTCCCTTTGTTTTTTTATTTTTCATATATTAATTCATTAATGGAATTTAAAATTAAAGAAAAATAAAATTTAACCTTCATTTTTTTTTGAGTGAAATTTACATTCAAATATAAAAACAATGAATTTAAATTTCATTTCTAAAAAATATATGAGTTTGAATTGTGAAATTACTATTATTACTAT
>NW_027359948.1:0-347 GCF_012295235.1 Primulina huaijiensis | reverse complement strand
ATATAGTGATGCATCAAAAGGAGGATTAGGGTGTGTACTTAGGCAGGAAGGTCAGGTAATTGCCTACGCATCCAGGAAATTAAAACCTTTTGAGCAAAATTATCCAACTCATGATCTTGAGTTAGCAGCCATCGTATTTGCTCTAAAAATATGGAGACATATCTATATGGTGCTAAATGCGAGATATTCACCGATTATCAAAGCCTCAAATACTTATTCACTCAAAAGGAATTAAACATGAGGTAGAGACAGTGGATTGAACTCTTGAATGATTATGATTTAACAATCAGTTACGATTCGGATAAAGCATACAAGGTAGCAGATGCCTTGAGCCGAAGAGAGGTAGG
>NW_027359947.1:0-18731 GCF_012295235.1 Primulina huaijiensis | reverse complement strand
TTATTATTGACACAAAATATGATAATTCTAGGATAATCTAGTGCACTTCTAGTGTATTTCGTGTGAATTATGGAACATAGAGGGAAAATTTGAGCATGTATTTCGAGATGAACGAATGTCGTCTTGATCCAAACTCTTATGCATATTTAATAATAAGAGTTGGAAAACAACTTCTTATCATTCTTTTTATTTACCAAACACAAGACACTATCAACTTTTTTATTGACACAAAATATGACAATTCGGAGATAATCTAATGCAATTTCACCGTATTTCGTGTAATTATGCCAAATTCATGTGTTTATTCAAGGAGTAAGAGTTAGGAAAATTCTTATCATTCTTTTTATTAGCCAAATACAAGATACATCAACATTATTATTAGCACAAAATATGATAATCCGGGGATAATATAATGCAATTCAATTCTAGTGTATTTTGTGTATATTATGGCACATAACGGGGAAATATGAGCATATATTTTGACGGGAACCATCGTATTTTTTAATCCAAACTCATATGTATATTTAATGCATAAAAGTTAGAAAACAACATCTTATCTTGATATTATCTACCAAAGACAATACACTACCAACATTATTATTCACACAAAATATGATAATGCAGGGATAATCTAATGCAATTCTAGTATATTTTGTGTAAATTATTACACATAACGGAGAAATTCGAACATATATTTTGAGAAGAACTACCATCATCTTGATCCGAACTCATTACGCGCCATATTTTAAACGTTAGATTATTCCGAGTTATCATATTTTGTGCAAATAATTATTTTGATGATGTCGTGTGTTTGGTAGATAAATTAATGATAAGAAATTGTTTTCCTAATTCTTATGAATTAAATATACATATGAGTTTAAATCAAGATGACATTGTTCTTCTCAAAATATATGCTCGAATTTCCATGCTATGTGCCATAATTTACACGCAATAAACTGGAATTGCGTCATATTTTACTCTAATTTACATATTGTGTCTCAGTAATAATGTTGATATTGTCTCGGTTTTGATAGATAAAAATCATAGTAATAAGTTGTTTTCTAAAGTTTTATGAATTAATTATACATATTAATTTGGAACAAGACGACGATGGTTCTTCTAAAAAGTATGCTCAAATTTCATCGTTATGTGCCATAATTTACACGAAATAAACTGGAATTACGTTAGATTAACTCGAATTATCATGTAAATGTACATGACAAATTTTTCTTTGTTCTCATACCATTTCAATGGCACACAAAGCAAAATCGATCGATCGACCAACAGCCGAAGGTGACTGACGAACACAATCACCGTGTCTAAAGAATAAGTACTCTACCTTGGCCTTGTTCAAGTTTTAGGGTATTTGTCCTCTGTAAAAAAAAACAAAAAAAACGCAATGAACAAGCTGCAAAATTTGAGGCAATGAGCAAGCTGCTGAATTTGAGGAAATCAATTCATGTATTTCGTGGAAAATGTGACAAATAAAGTGGAAATTTGAGTATATATTTTGATGAGAACCACCACCATCTTGATCCGAACTCATATATATATGGGCATAAATTCCGAGATAAACCAACATCATCTTGACCAAATCTTATATGTCTTATCAGTGATTAAGGTGTAGGAAAACAACCACTTCTTATCACATTTTTCATCTACTAAACACTAGACACTAGCAACTAAATTCTTGACATCAAATAGGTTAATTTCGAGATAAATAAAAACAATTGCAGTATAAATTTTTTGCAACTTGGTACATAAAATGAGAACATAAACATAAATTTCGAGATAAACCACCATCATCTTAAACCAAACTTATATGTCTTATCAATTAGTAAGGTTTAAGAAAACTACTTCTAATCATATTTTTTATATACTAAACACAAGACACTAGCAACTAAATTCTTAGCATAAATTGGTTAATTGCGGCACAAACTAAAATAATTGCAGTATAATTTGTTTATAATTTGGTAAATAACATGAGAATATGAGCATAAATTCCGAGAGAAACCACCATCATCATGACCAAAACTTATATGTCTTACAAACGAGTAAGGTTTAGGAAATCTATTTCTTATCATATTTTTTATCTACTAAACACAAGACACTAGCAACTAAATTCTAAGCATAAATTAGGTTAATTTCAGCACAAATTAAAATAATTGTAGTATAGTTTGTTTGAAATTTGGTACATAACATGAGAATATGGGCATGCATTCCGAGAGAAACCACCATCATTTTGACCTAAGCTTATATATTTTATCAATGAGTAATGTTTAGGAAAACTACTTCTCATTATGTTTTTTTATCTACTAAAGACAATACACTAGCAACTAAATTCTTGGCACGAAATAGGTTAATTCTGACACAAATTAAAACAGTAGCAATTTGGTACATAACATGAGAATATGTCAAAACAATTACGGTATAAGTTGTTTGCAATGTGGTACATAACTTGAGAATGCATGCATAAATTCTGAGGGAAACCATCATCGTCTTGATCCAAACTTATATATCTTATCAAAGAGTAATGTTTAATAAAACTACTTCTTATAACGTTTTTTTATCTGCTAAACACAAGATACTAGAACTTAATTCTCGGTATAAAATAGGTTAATTGCGGCACAAATTAAAAAATTCCAATATAACTTGTTTGCAATTCGGTACATAACGTGAGAATTTAGGCATAAATTCCGAGAGAAATCACCATCGTCTTGACTCAAAATTATATGTCTTATCAATAAGAAAGGTTTAAGAAAACTACTTCTTATCATGTTTTTTATCTACTAAACGCAAGACACCTAAATTTTTGGCACAAAATATGTTAATTGTGGCATAAATTAAAACAATTGCAGTATAATTTTTTTGTAATTTGGTTTATATGACGAGAATATAAGAATAAATTCCGAGGGAAACCGTCATCGTATTGATTCAAACTTTTATGTCTTATTAACGAGTAAGGTTTAGAAAATCTACTTATTATAATGTTTTTTACTAACTAAACACAAAAAATTAGCAACTAAATTCTTGGCATTAAATAGGTTAATTTCGGCACAAATTAAAACAATGCAGTATATTTTGTTTATAATTTGGTACATAACGTGAGAATATGAGCAAAATTTATGAGGAAAACCACCATCGTCTTGAGTCAAACTTATATGTCTTGTCAATGATTAAAGTTTAGGAAAACTACTTACTAGTATTTTTTTATCTAATAATTATATCAAAACATCATCATGTAAACTTTTGGCATAAAATATGTTAATTTCGATACAAATTAAAACAATTGAAGTATATATTGTTTGAAATTTGTCATATAACAAACAAGATCAAAATTCATAATAACATACACAAGATCAAGATTCACAATAAGCACAATTAGAATTAAGCACCAAAAAATATATGCTCAGATATCCATGTTATGTGTCAAATTTGGGCATATTATACTGAATTTACGATATATTATACCTGAATTAGCATATTTTGTGTCAATAATAATGTATCTAGTGATTTTTGTTACAAAGATAAAATTCATGGTACCATTCAAACACTACACTAAAGAGGGAAAAAACATTAGTCAACATATTTTCAAATATCCAAATGTTGATAATAACAATTATTAGGAAAGAAAATTATCCAGAAAGATATTTGGTTTTCTCTATTGAGTTATCGACTGTACGTTTATGTTCATTGATGTAATATGAAGAACTTAGTCAATGATCATCCATCTTTCAATGAATTTCTGTAATATCTTGTCAGGTGACTCATATTTGTTATGGGTAAGCTGCTAGTAAGCTCATACGTATCCCGATTATTATGACTTATGCATCTGAGTTTTGGTAGCTAGCCTCTAAATTTTTTGGGCCTAACATGTGAAACTCCAACAAAACTACGGAGGAAAAAAGAGTACTTCAAATTGAAGAACATAAAAAGCAAAATTGAAGAAACTTAACTCTAAAAATAGCATATTACCAAGGAGAGGAAAACATACCAATTTGTCAAGGTGACTCGGTTCATCAATTTTTTTATTTCTTCGTCACTTGTGGTCACTAAAAATCGTGTTTTAATCAATGGTTTCCAATGGTTAGTAGCTTCAGTGATTTGAGGTTTGTTTCCCATTTAGGATGGAGAGATGGGCAGAGATGAAACCAAACAAGGGTAAATATGTGGATTGAAAAACCAAACCTTGCCGAGGAACAGGGGAAATTCATCGCTGACGGTTGTCGGGTTAAGTTCGTCGGATTGACTCAACCCGCTAACCAAATTTAGTGGGTTGAGTTGGGAAAATCTCATCCCATTTTACAGCTCTAAGATCTATGAGATGCCACTATTCTAAAATGATCTTTAATTAGAAAATTTAGTTATTTCTTTGAGAAATGAGAACGAAACGAAACACTATTTCAACTCATATAAAATCTCATGCATCGTAATTGATAATTTTAATTTAATTAATTTTATTCATAAATAATAACAAATAGTCGATTAGAACATCTTATTTAATTAGATGAAATTGTTACACACTTGTTTTTTCCGATCATCCCCTTTATCCCAATTTTGATATATATTTTTCTCTAGTTTGGACCCACTCAAAATACGTAAATGACCAAAAGTTTGTGCGAAAATTAAATAGATAACTATTAAAATATATTATACAATATATTTTTAGTATAAAAATAATATTTTCACTTAAATCAACACATATTATGAGATATTTTTACATACATAACAAATAAAAAAAATGATATTTTGTAGTAAAAAATAACATTTTGGACATAAAAATTATTCTTTTCACGGATTAAATATTTTTCACTCAAATAAACGTAACATAATTAACAAAAAATTATATTTTAAACCTAAAAGTGAGAATTTTTTTATATTTAATCGGATATTTATTTCACAAAATTGATGGATACGAAAGACGATATCATAATATTTTTTGTTAATCTTTGTTTAGGTAATGCCCAATTTGTAATTAAAAGAAATTGACCGTGATTTCCGGTTGTCATATTCTAGTGTTGACTTTCCATCCCTACAGATGGAACCATTTCAATTTATGGCTCATAATGGTCTTAATTTATTAGCCAAGAATCATTTTTCAAAGAATATATAATTTTTGTTTCAAAAAAAAAGAATATATAATTTTTTACAATAAATTTTCACTTTTTAACATATATTAAAATATTAAAACTTTAACAAATATTAAAATTTGTGTCGAACATTTACCAAACTTTAATGTGTGTGTATAATTAAACTTTAACGAATATTAAAATTTGTGTCGACATTTACCAAACTCACTATACAACTTGCACAAATTATTTTAATAAATCATATTTAAAGTTAATAAAAATTTAAAATAATCGATAGGAGAAAATTTAATTTTCATAAATGAATATTTTTATAGATGCATAGAAATTAGAATGATTTATTATATTATAATAATTAATGAAGGCTACCAGCTGTTTCCCACAAGCTAAATAATTAATTGAGTAAAAAGTCAACTATCACATGAACTTGTACTTGCTCCATTTTTCTCTCCTCCCATGGCTGCTGCTTATGCTGCGCTTCTTGCTGTTGCTCGATCATTGCGAGAGATTTTGAATCTTAAGAAGCATATCCATCCTCTTCACAAAGAAAAAAATGTTTCTCTCAAGGAAAAAGTTGATTTCATCGTTGCTTTCCTTGAAGATTTTTCGTGTAATTATCAAGAAACACTTGGTCGTGAGGAAAATGGGATTAGAAAAGCTGCATATCAAGCTCAAGATTTCATGGATTCGTATCAGTTTTCGGTGTCAACTGTTGATGATGATGGGAGTTCTGAAGAGGCTAATTTGAACTTGGATCGAGACTTAACCATGGCGTCTGAAAGGATTGGTTTTATTTGGGAAGAGACGATGAAGATGAAAAACGGTGACACGGCAAAAGATCTCCGATTCGTATCTTATTCTTTTCCTGTTGATCGTTCATCCACGGTCCAAGCCACTGCCAAAAAAATGGTTGTGGGATTTGATGATGACTTGATCGCCATCAAAGAACGGTTATACGAAGACTCTGCTAACCTCCAAATTATCCCAGTTGTTGGGATGGGGGGAATCGGGAAGACGACTCTGGCTAGAAAAGCATACGACGATTCAATCCTTTCTCAATACTTCGACAAACGCGCATGGATCACAGTGTCACAAGAGTACCAAAGGAGAGAGGTTCTTTCCGGGCTTTTGAAGTCGCTCAAGAATGAACAATCTGATGAGAACGAAGCAGAACTGGAAAAGCTAGCGTATCAAAGTCTCATTGGCAGGCGATATCTCATTGTGATTGATGATATATGGAGTACCAAGGCATGGGATGATTTGAAGATGACATTCCCAGATGATGGTAGTGGAAGTCGAATCCTGTTAACCACCAGGCTATTAGATGTGGCTTCTCATGCAAAATCTTCAGATGCTCCTGTTCACCAAATGAAATGTTTAAATAATGATCAAAGTTGGAAATTACTTCAAGAAAGTGTTTTTGAGCAACAGTCTTGTCCTCTCCAACTGGTGGAAGTCGGGAAGAAGATTGAAGAAAATTGTGGGGGACTTCCACTGACCATTGTGGTGGTTGCAGTACTAATCCTTTCTTCAGGCAACGTGATGAGTGAAGAAGTGTGGGAAAATGTTTCGGAAAATATAAGTTCTAAAGAGCCTACAATTTCCCTTCAGTGCTCAAAGATACTGTGTTTTAGTTATGATCGATCGGTTACCTCTTCGACTAAAACCATGCTTCCTCTACATAGCAGCTTTTCCTGAAGATTCTGGAATTGATGTTTCTAAGCTAATCAAGTTGTGGGTTGCTGAGGGATTTTTGAAACCAAATGATCAGTCAAAGTGCTTGGAAGATGTGGGGGAACGTTATTTGGAGGATCTGGTGAACAGAAGTTTGCTCTTAGTGAGCAAGAAAGGGCCCGACGGGAAACTCGAAACTGTTGGAATCCATGATATGTTGAGGGAGATTTGCATAACAAAAGCTGAAGAAGAGGGGATTCTTTATCATGTGTCATCCAAAACCAATTCCGGAACAGAATTTGTGGAGAATCCATATCGCCGCCTCAGAATTCATTGCACGAAGGATTTTCAAGAATGGAAAATCCTAGATTCGAGCGTTCGTTCGGTTATACTTTTCTTCGAGAAATATAAGAGGCCAAGAATAGATCTAAGGTCTGGGCACGTCGGTGTCTTGGATGCACCCCAAGTAACTTGGCCGAATTTGTCACTTGTAATCTCTACATTCGTCAATTTAAGGTACTTTGCTTTCAAGTTACATCGTGCACGTCCCGATATATTTCCAGTCTCAATATCGAAACATCCCAATCTCGAAACTATAGTTGTTTATGTAGATTTCTTCGGATTCCGAAACTTTTGGCAAGTAGCATATGAAATTTTAAAGATGCCGAAGTTAAGGCATCTGATCTGGAGCTATGGTTTTTGTTTATCCTATCCCTCTGATAGAGGAATTGTTCATGAAAGTGATCTACAAACAATTGGGACAGTGATCGATTTCATATTTACCGAAGAGATCATCAAAATACTTGTGAATCTGAAAAAATTGGTTGTTGCATATTATATGAATAATCATAATTGGGATTATTTTAATCTCGACAACCTTTGCCATTTACAAAGCCTCGAGGACTTCCAAATCTCAATGCTCTTCTCGCCTGATCCCTCAATGACATGGAACCATGCTTTTCCAATCGGTCTAAAGAAGTTATCTCTACACAGAATCCGTTTTCCTTGGGAAAATATGACCATAATTGGGTCGCTTCCGAATCTTCAAGTACTCCAGATGACAAGGATGGCAGTCAATGAAGTTTCAAAGTGGGTGATGATGGAAGGTCAATTTCTTCAACTCAAGTACTTCCGCTCTTCCTTGGATTCTCTATTGACGTGGGAAATGGAAAAAGAGCATTTCCCATGTCTTGAAAGCTTGATTCTTGAGCGTGTCAAGCAGATTAATGAGATTCCTAGTGGTATAGGAGAAATAGATACACTTCGATATATTGAGTTGCAGTACTGTAAAAAATCATTGGTAATCTCAGCCAAGAAAATGCAAAAACATCAACATGAAAATGGAAACGATGCTTTTCGTGTTCGTGTAATAGATTCCGATGAATACGATGTTTTGTTTTGAAGACACACTTGTGAGAGAATATTATAATNATTAATGATAAGAAATTGTTTTCCTAATTCTTATGAATTAAATATACATATGAGTTTAAATCAAGATGACATTGTTCTTCTCAAAATATATGCTCGAATTTCCATGCTATGTGCCATAATTTACACGCAATAAACTGGAATTGCGTCATATTTTACTCTAATTTGCATATTGTGTCTCAGTAATAATGTTGATATTGTCTCTGTTTTGGTAGATAAAAATCATAGTAATAAGTTGTTTTCTAAAGTTTTATGAATTAATTATACATATTAATTTGGAACAAGACGACGATGGTTCTTCTAAAAAGTATGCTCAAATTTCATCGTTATGTGCCATAATTTACACGAAATAAACTGGAATTACGTTAGATTAACTCGAATTATCATGTAAATGTACATGACAAATTTTTCTTTGTTCTCATACCATTTCAATGGCACACAAAGCAAAATCGATCGATCGACCAACAGCCGAAGGTGACTGACGAACACAATCACCGTGTCTAAAGAATAAGTACTCTACCTTGGCCTTGTTCAAGTTTTAGGGTATTTGTCCTCTGTAAAAAAAAACAAAAAAAACGCAATGAACAAGCTGCAAAATTTGAGGCAATGAGCAAGCTGCTGAATTTGAGGAAATCAATTCATGTATTTCGTGGAAAATGTGACAAATAAAGTGGAAATTTGAGTATATATTTTGATGAGAACCACCACCATCTTGATCCGAACTCATATATATATATGGGCATAAATTCCGAGATAAACCAACATCATCTTGACCAAATCTTATATGTCTTATCAGTGATTAAGGTGTAGGAAAACAACCACTTCTTATCACATTTTTCATCTACTAAACACTAGACACTAGCAACTAAATTCTTGACATCAAATAGGTTAATTTCGAGATAAATAAAAACAATTGCAGTATAAATTTTTTGCAACTTGGTACATAAAATGAGAACATAAACATAAATTTCGAGATAAACCACCATCATCTTAAACCAAACTTATATGTCTTATCAATTAGTAAGGTTTAAGAAAACTACTTCTAATCATATTTTTTATATACTAAACACAAGACACTAGCAACTAAATTCTTAGCATAAATTGGTTAATTGCGGCACAAACTAAAATAATTGCAGTATAATTTGTTTATAATTTGGTAAATAACATGAGAATATGAGCATAAATTCCGAGAGAAACCACCATCATCATGACCAAAACTTATATGTCTTACAAACGAGTAAGGTTTAGGAAATCTATTTCTTATCATATTTTTTATCTACTAAACACAAGACACTAGCAACTAAATTCTAAGCATAAATTAGGTTAATTTCAGCACAAATTAAAATAATTGTAGTATAGTTTGTTTGAAATTTGGTACATAACATGAGAATATGGGCATGCATTCCGAGAGAAACCACCATCATTTTGACCTAAGCTTATATATTTTATCAATGAGTAATGTTTAGGAAAACTACTTCTCATTATGTTTTTTTATCTACTAAAGACAATACACTAGCAACTAAATTCTTGGCACGAAATAGGTTAATTCTGACACAAATTAAAACAGTAGCAATTTGGTACATAACATGAGAATATGTCAAAACAATTACGGTATAAGTTGTTTGCAATGTGGTACATAACTTGAGAATGCATGCATAAATTCTGAGGGAAACCATCATCGTCTTGATCCAAACTTATATATCTTATCAAAGAGTAATGTTTAATAAAACTACTTCTTATAACGTTTTTTTATCTGCTAAACACAAGATACTAGAACTTAATTCTCGGTATAAAATAGGTTAATTGCGGCACAAATTAAAAAATTCCAATATAACTTGTTTGCAATTCGGTACATAACGTGAGAATTTAGGCATAAATTCCGAGAGAAATCACCATCGTCTTGACTCAAAATTATATGTCTTATCAATAAGAAAGGTTTAAGAAAACTACTTCTTATCATGTTTTTTATCTACTAAACGCAAGACACCTAAATTTTTGGCACAAAATATGTTAATTGTGGCATAAATTAAAACAATTGCAGTATAATTTTTTTGTAATTTGGTTTATATGACGAGAATATAAGAATAAATTCCGAGGGAAACCGTCATCGTATTGATTCAAACTTTTATGTCTTATTAACGAGTAAGGTTTAGAAAATCTACTTATTATAATGTTTTTTACTAACTAAACACAAAAAATTAGCAACTAAATTCTTGGCATTAAATAGGTTAATTTCGGCACAAATTAAAACAATGCAGTATATTTTGTTTATAATTTGGTACATAACGTGAGAATATGAGCAAAATTTATGAGGAAAACCACCATCGTCTTGAGTCAAACTTATATGTCTTGTCAATGATTAAAGTTTAGGAAAACTACTTACTAGTATTTTTTTATCTAATAATTATATCAAAACATCATCATGTAAACTTTTGGCATAAAATATGTTAATTTCGATACAAATTAAAACAATTGAAGTATATATTGTTTGAAATTTGTCATATAACAAACAAGATCAAAATTCATAATAACATACACAAGATCAAGATTCACAATAAGCACAATTAGAATTAAGCACCAAAAAATATATGCTCAGATATCCATGTTATGTGTCAAATTTGGGCATATTATACTGAATTTACGATATATTATACCTGAATTAGCATATTTTGTGTCAATAATAATGTATCTAGTGATTTTTGTTACAAAGATAAAATTCATGGTACCATTCAAACACTACACTAAAGAGGGAAAAAACATTAGTCAACATATTTTCAAATATCCAAATGTTGATAATAACAATTATTAGGAAAGAAAATTATCCAGAAAGATATTTGGTTTTCTCTATTGAGTTATCGACTGTACGTTTATGTTCATTGATGTAATATGAAGAACTTAGTCAATGATCATCCATCTTTCAATGAATTTCTGTAATATCTTGTCAGGTGACTCATATTTGTTATGGGTAAGCTGCTAGTAAGCTCATACGTATCCCGATTATTATGACTTATGCATCTGAGTTTTGGTAGCTAGCCTCTAAATTTTTTGGGCCTAACATGTGAAACTCCAACAAAACTACGGAGGAAAAAAGAGTACTTCAAATTGAAGAACATAAAAAGCAAAATTGAAGAAACTTAACTCTAAAAATAGCATATTACCAAGGAGAGGAAAACATACCAATTTGTCAAGGTGACTCGGTTCATCAATTTTTTTATTTCTTCGTCACTTGTGGTCACTAAAAATCGTGTTTTAATCAATGGTTTCCAATGGTTAGTAGCTTCAGTGATTTGAGGTTTGTTTCCCATTTAGGATGGAGAGATGGGCAGAGATGAAACCAAACAAGGGTAAATATGTGGATTGAAAAACCAAACCTTGCCGAGGAACAGGGGAAATTCATCGCTGACGGTTGTCGGGTTAAGTTCGTCGGATTGACTCAACCCGCTAACCAAATTTAGTGGGTTGAGTTGGGAAAATCTCATCCCATTTTACAGCTCTAAGATCTATGAGATGCCACTATTCTAAAATGATCTTTAATTAGAAAATTTAGTTATTTCTTTGAGAAATGAGAACGAAACGAAACACTATTTCAACTCATATAAAATCTCATGCATCGTAATTGATAATTTTAATTTAATTAATTTTATTCATAAATAATAACAAATAGTCGATTAGAACATCTTATTTAATTAGATGAAATTGTTACACACTTGTTTTTTCCGATCATCCCCTTTATCCCAATTTTGATATATATTTTTCTCTAGTTTGGACCCACTCAAAATACGTAAATGACCAAAAGTTTGTGCGAAAATTAAATAGATAACTATTAAAATATATTATACAATATATTTTTAGTATAAAAATAATATTTTCACTTAAATCAACACATATTATGAGATATTTTTACATACATAACAAATAAAAAAAATGATATTTTGTAGTAAAAAATAACATTTTGGACATAAAAATTATTCTTTTCACGGATTAAATATTTTTCACTCAAATAAACGTAACATAATTAACAAAAAATTATATTTTAAACCTAAAAGTGAGAATTTTTTTATATTTAATCGGATATTTATTTCACAAAATTGATGGATACGAAAGACGATATCATAATATTTTTTGTTAATCTTTGTTTAGGTAATGCCCAATTTGTAATTAAAAGAAATTGACCGTGATTTCCGGTTGTCATATTCTAGTGTTGACTTTCCATCCCTACAGATGGAACCATTTCAATTTATGGCTCATAATGGTCTTAATTTATTAGCCAAGAATCATTTTTCAAAGAATATATAATTTTTGTTTCAAAAAAAAAGAATATATAATTTTTTACAATAAATTTTCACTTTTTAACATATATTAAAATATTAAAACTTTAACAAATATTAAAATTTGTGTCGAACATTTACCAAACTTTAATGTGTGTGTATAATTAAACTTTAACGAATATTAAAATTTGTGTCGACATTTACCAAACTCACTATACAACTTGCACAAATTATTTTAATAAATCATATTTAAAGTTAATAAAAATTTAAAATAATCGATAGGAGAAAATTTAATTTTCATAAATGAATATTTTTATAGATGCATAGAAATTAGAATGATTTATTATATTATAATAATTAATGAAGGCTACCAGCTGTTTCCCACAAGCTAAATAATTAATTGAGTAAAAAGTCAACTATCACATGAACTTGTACTTGCTCCATTTTTCTCTCCTCCCATGGCTGCTGCTTATGCTGCGCTTCTTGCTGTTGCTCGATCATTGCGAGAGATTTTGAATCTTAAGAAGCATATCCATCCTCTTCACAAAGAAAAAAATGTTTCTCTCAAGGAAAAAGTTGATTTCATCGTTGCTTTCCTTGAAGATTTTTCGTGTAATTATCAAGAAACACTTGGTCGTGAGGAAAATGGGATTAGAAAAGCTGCATATCAAGCTCAAGATTTCATGGATTCGTATCAGTTTTCGGTGTCAACTGTTGATGATGATGGGAGTTCTGAAGAGGCTAATTTGAACTTGGATCGAGACTTAACCATGGCGTCTGAAAGGATTGGTTTTATTTGGGAAGAGACGATGAAGATGAAAAACGGTGACACGGCAAAAGATCTCCGATTCGTATCTTATTCTTTTCCTGTTGATCGTTCATCCACGGTCCAAGCCACTGCCAAAAAAATGGTTGTGGGATTTGATGATGACTTGATCGCCATCAAAGAACGGTTATACGAAGACTCTGCTAACCTCCAAATTATCCCAGTTGTTGGGATGGGGGGAATCGGGAAGACGACTCTGGCTAGAAAAGCATACGACGATTCAATCCTTTCTCAATACTTCGACAAACGCGCATGGATCACAGTGTCACAAGAGTACCAAAGGAGAGAGGTTCTTTCCGGGCTTTTGAAGTCGCTCAAGAATGAACAATCTGATGAGAACGAAGCAGAACTGGAAAAGCTAGCGTATCAAAGTCTCATTGGCAGGCGATATCTCATTGTGATTGATGATATATGGAGTACCAAGGCATGGGATGATTTGAAGATGACATTCCCAGATGATGGTAGTGGAAGTCGAATCCTGTTAACCACCAGGCTATTAGATGTGGCTTCTCATGCAAAATCTTCAGATGCTCCTGTTCACCAAATGAAATGTTTAAATAATGATCAAAGTTGGAAATTACTTCAAGAAAGTGTTTTTGAGCAACAGTCTTGTCCTCTCCAACTGGTGGAAGTCGGGAAGAAGATTGCCGAAAATTGTGGGGGACTTCCACTGACCATTGTGGTGGTTGCAGGACTAATCCTTTCTTCAGGCAACGTGATGAGTGAAGAAGTGTGGGAAAATGTTTCGGAAAATATAAGTTCTAAAGAGCCTACAATTTCCCTTCAGTGCTCAAAGATACTGTGTTTTAGTTATGATCGATCGGTTACCTCTTCGACTAAAACCATGCTTCCTCTACATAGCAGCTTTTCCTGAAGATTCTGGAATTGATGTTTCTAAGCTAATCAAGTTGTGGGTTGCTGAGGGATTTTTGAAACCAAATGATCAGTCAAAGTGCTTGGAAGATGTGGGGGAACGTTATTTGGAGGATCTGGTTAACAGAAGTTTGCTCTTAGTGAACAAGAAAGGGCCTGACGGGAAACTCAAAACTGTTGGAATCCATGATATGTTGAGGGAGATTTGCATAACAAAAGCTGAAGAAGAGGGGTTTCTTTATCATGTGTCATCCAAAACCAATTCCGGAACAGAATTTGTAGAGAATCCATATCGCCGCCTCAGAATTCATTGCACGAAGGATTTTCAAGAATGGAAAATCCTAGATTCGAGCGTTCGTTCGGTTATACTTTTCTTCGAGAAATATAAGAGGCCAAGAATAGATCTAAGGTCTGGGCACGTCGGTGTCTTGGATGCACCCCAAGTAACTTGGCCGAATTTGTCACTTGTAATCTCTACATTCGTCAATTTAAGGTACTTTGCTTTCAAGTTACATCGTGCACGTCCCGATATATTTCCAGTCTCAATATCGAAACATCCCAATCTCGAAACTATAGTTGTTTATGTAGATTTCTTCGGATTCCGAAACTTTTGGCAAGTAGCATATGAAATTTTAAAGATGCCGAAGTTAAGGCATCTGATCTGGAGCTATGGTTTTTGTTTATCCTATCCCTCTGATAGAGGAATTGTTCATGAAAGTGATCTACAAACAATTGGGACAGTGATCGATTTCATATTTACCGAAGAGATCATCAAAATACTTGTGAATCTGAAAAAATTGGTTGTTGCATATTATATGAATAATCATAATTGGGATTATTTTAATCTCGACAACCTTTGCCATTTACAAAGCCTCGAGGACTTCCAAATCTCAATGCTCTTCTCGCCTGATCCCTCAATGACATGGAACCATGCTTTTCCAATCGGTCTAAAGAAGTTATCTCTACACAGAATCCGTTTTCCTTGGGAAAATATGACCATAATTGGGTCGCTTCCGAATCTTCAAGTACTCCAGATGACAAGGATGGCAGTCAATGAAGTTTCAAAGTGGGTGATGATGGAAGGTCAATTTCTTCAACTCAAGTACTTCCGCTCTTCCTTGGATTCTCTATTGACGTGGGAAATGGAAAAAGAGCATTTCCCATGTCTTGAAAGCTTGATTCTTGAGCGTGTCAAGCAGATTAATGAGATTCCTAGTGGTATAGGAGAAATAGATACACTTCGATATATTGAGTTGCAGTACTGTAAAAAATCATTGGTAATCTCAGCCAAGAAAATGCAAAAACATCAACATGAAAATGGAAACGATGCTTTTCGTGTTCGTGTAATAGATTCCGATGAATACGATGTTTTGTTTTGAAGACACACTTGTGAGAGAATATTATAATATTTTGTATTTGTTTCGATGAAAGTTTTTTGTTTGACAATTATGCGAAGCAAATAATGGGACGAAGACATAAAAATTATCAGTTTAAGACCAATTACTTAATGTTTCAATCGCAATATTTCAAATTTGTGACAATCTCAAGTTCGAGACCTAATTATAATAACTTCTAAAAAAATCACTTTTATATCCGTATATGCACTTTTATTAATTGAAATCAAACTGAACCGATAGTATATGTAAAACAAGTTTAATCGAATAAAAAATTTCTAATATTCGATTAAAACCCCCTAAATTTTCTTTATTTTCTTATTCTAAAAATAAAAAAATATAAATTAAAATCATAAACATCACATATACAGTTTATGGCCAAGCAATTCTTGTTCTTTGAAATAGTATCAACGGACCAAATTGAATATAATATCTTTGTTTTTTTCAAATTAATTTTAAATATAAGGTATATTGTGGAATTTTGCAAAATTAAGACAAAACACTACCATCAATGACGGACGTTGCAATATATTTTGCAGCGTCCGCCACTAATAGCATATGATGCTGCAAAATTGCAGTGTCCAAGCTATCAAGGCAGTTGACGCTGTTTTTTATTTTTTATTATCGTTATTATTATTTATTGAATTTGGACATATATCTTATTAGTAAAATAGAAAAATTACATGCAAAAAATAGAGTAAAACTCAAGTTTAATAATTTGAAAAATTAATCATTTTAAATGGTTAGTTAATCAACCAGTTTTTTTTTAAAAAATGTTTATTTGCAAAATATTAATTAATTTATCTTTTCAAAAATTTAACTTATTTTTGTTTTAAAAAGTTTTTTATTTAAATATGTGTTGATTTAGTTTTCGAAAAAAAATATTTACATATCCATCCATTCTTTTTTTATTTATTATTACTAGTATTATGATTAATAAAAAAATAATAATAATAGTAGGAATACGATCTTTTATTTATTTAAATATACGTTGATTTAATTTTTTTTTAAAGTAGTGTATATGTGTCGATCCACTTATTTTATTATTTTTTAAATTAATGAATTGGAGATCCAACTTCCATTTTTTGTAAAAGGACTAATTTGAAAGATAAATAACTTTAAAATAGTGATCCGATCAGCAATTTAAAAAATTATTTATTTTAAAAATATTAAAAAATTTATCTTACGAAATTTTTACGCAAATTCAAAAATTTTTGCCTGTGAAAAAAATAAAAAAATGATTATCTTTCAAATTAGTCTACATACAAAAAATGTAAGTTGGAGCTCAAATCTGTTATTTTTAAAAATATATATAATAAGTCGATAGATACGCATATATATTTTTTTCGAAAAATAAACCAACATATATTTAAATAAATAATTTTTATAAAACAAAAATAAGCTCAATTTTTTTTTTGAAAGATAAATTATTAATATTTTACAAATAAGAATTTTTTTAAAAAAAAAATTTTGTTGACTAACTCATCATTTAAAGTGATATATTTTTAAAATTATTGAACTTGAGTTTCAATATTCATTTTTTTTAAATGTTGTCTTCATATTTTACTAATAAGATATGAGTCTAAATTCAATAAAATAATAATAAAAAATAAAAAATTGTTTTTGCAAAACTCTACCATCTATCTTATTTTTGAAATTAAATATTTTTTAAAAAATTAATTTTAAAAAACCCAATATCTTTACATATGGTTCAGATAATTATTCTGAATATAATATCTTTACGTATAATTTAGATATTTATTTTATAAAAGAGGCATATGACTCATTTTAACTCACATCAGATGTACCGAAATTTCATCTAAAATAGTCTAAAATAGTATGTAGCTTAATAAACAAAACAAATAACAACCAATAAATTATTAGCCAAATAAATTGCACCCTAAAAAAGTGCAAAAACCTCATTGAAACCTTGACATTTAAACAATTAAATTGTGACAAAGTTAAAAAGAAAAGGAAAATGTATAAATTTTCATTGAACTTGAAATTTTTTAAATAATAAAGAGAAGTTGAAGCAGAAATTCTAAAGATAATATTTTTTTATCTTTCAATCCTTGATTTTTTAAATAATATCAAACATGAATTGTAACAAAAAAATTGAGAACTACTTCTGAAAGACAAGTTAATATCTAGAGTGAAACATGAAGTATTACCACTTTTGTCTTAAAAGAATTACATAGACATAATTTTTACCACATCGGTATTGCCATCTTCTACCATCGAGATACCATCGTCTACCATCGATTTTCCATTTTTTCGATGGAAGTGACTTCAGGCCCCGTGGAGTTATCTCGGTCTATTCCTGGCTTCGCCCAAGCCGCCTTCCTTGCCCCTCTTCCGGCATCATGCGGAGTTTATGCTAACAAAAATCGAGCGTACTTGTTTAGAAAATTTAATTCTTTTGTCTGTACACGTTTGGGTTGTCCTAGTCTTTAGGAGTATCAATAAGTTTGTTTCTATTTACCTAGTCAATAGGAATTTGTTTTCAAATGTTGGATAATGTCTATTTTCATGTTACTTTAAGGTTATGTATTTTGTTTATCAAATATTTATCCTCTACTTCTTATTGTTATTGTGAAAAACACGTCATTCAGTATTTTTTGGTTTCCATCCGTGTTACCAGAGAAAGGTTGAGTTCCAAGGAGGAAAAAATGAAACTGATGGCTTCCGAAAGTTTGGTACTGGCAGCCATTCCATGCTTTGTTGGTCACTATGATCATTGGAGCATGCTCATGGAGAACTTCTTGAGGTCCAAAGAATATTGTATGGTTGTTTCTGGAGTAGCAAAACCAACAACAAGTGTTGTGATGAAAGATGCGCAAAAGACAGAGGTTGAAGGGCTGAAAAAAAAGGATCTTGAAGCAAAGAGTTCTCTTCCAAGCTATTGATCGCTCAATCTTGGAAACCATTCTTTGCAAAGACACATCCAAGCATATTTGGGATTCCATGAAGAAGATGTACCAAGGTACAGCAAGAGCTAAGAGGCAGCAAACACCTCGTTCGGAGTTCGAAATACTTCGAATGAAGTCAGGAGAATCAATTATAGAATATTGTTCAAGAACGATGGCAATCATTAACTAGATGCGGATCCATGGCAACAAGACAGAGGATCTTCTCGTTATTGAGAAGATTCTTCGATACCTGACACCAAAATTAATTTTCT